>NW_027248277.1:18520371-18820371 GCF_041260155.1 Ptychodera flava | reverse complement strand
AGACCTGGGCAAGTTGTTTCCCGGCTGATTCGACCTTACTATGAGTTAGGACATCATGTCATTATGGACTCATATTACACTTCTGCCCCGTTGTTTGACCATCTCTACGTGCATAATATTGCTGCCACAAGAACCTGCAAGATGTACACCTTAGGTTTACCCAATGAAATAAAAAATGCCGCAAACTATGATCCACAAGTCGTACCGCCTGATGCTGACGACGAAGAGCGATGGCCACGTGGTAGTTTCTCGGTATTTCAAGACGGCGCAATGACAGTATGTGCCTGGAAAGACACAAAAATGTTGAAATTAATGAGTACGGCAGTCACTGCACAAAGACCGAATCGAGCGCTAGTGAGGCGCCAATGTAAAGATAAAAGAACTGGTGCTTTTGAACGAATTGAAGTAATATGCCTGAACGTTGCTGTAATGTACAATCAGTACTTCAGAGGTGTTGACTTGACTGATCAACAGCTGGCTTACTACACGCCAGGTCGATCATCGCCACAGTGGCACAGAGCTGTGTTTTACCACGAGCTGAACAAGGCACTCATGAACGCTTTCCACAACATAGCATCAGTTCATGGATACATCAAAGTGGATCGAGATACAGGCGTCAGCTCATGTTTTGCGCCCAAGTAGCAAAACAGCTGATCGGTAATTTCTCCTCTCGGCAACGTCCCCCAAGAGGAACTAGTCTGACGGCACCACGTCTCATTCCTACCAATGTGGAAAGAGTTGGTCATCGAATGGGTCGCAATCCGGACGGAAGACATAGTTGCATGATGTGTCGACATGCAGGACGGATAGTAGGCCAAGGAACTCGTCCCAATCGTGTTCATGGGACAATGAACTGTTGCCTCACTTGCCAGTTACCATTGTGTCACCCACGGTACAGACAAGCGTGCTGGCTAGAGCACAATGTTTGAATGCCATTTGCAGAGGACCGCAGAACTTGACTATGCACAGACTGAACATTTGTCGGTATTACAACCCTTTATTGCACAGTTGACATGGAAATAAAAAAAACATTCACTCGCAAACTATCGGTGAGTACGATGCACTTTTGCGTGTGGTTGTGTGAAGTGAATGTTTGGGATAAAGATCGAGTTACAATGATGATTACATCGGACGATCGCTAGACAAGGTCTCAGCCAGAGCAGTTCCTGTTTTGGCAGAGAGCGAGTCGGTGTGCAATGAAAAATGCATCTGAGTAGCTAACAGTCGATATCCCCAGTCTGTAATCTCTCAAATGCGTAATAAAAATATTTTTATTATGCAAATAGTATTTGACATTTACATACGGCTCCCTAGGCTGTACGAACCTCGAATACATCAACACAGTAAAGATCACATGTCATCTCAGGGTAGTTCAGACCATAACTGCTCAAACTGACAGCTGCCGACCGACAAACACGGAAAGTGAGATCAGCCTTGTGGGAACCCGTTGCCTCAGTGATAAAATATCAAGAAAGTAACCAACCGAAGAAGACTATATCAATACGTCCAGGTAACTACAATATCAATACACTCAACAAAGCAATCGGGTTGAAGCAGAAAATTAATTTTGAAAAACATCTGCCGACAAACCGCGTTCTTCTAACTTTAGCTAAAGATATTAAAGTATTTTTTAATGCCACAGGTAACTTCGCTAACCTCGTCGGTTTTTCAGATAAACCTGAGGACAACCCCATGATAAAAAGTACTATGAGTCCGAAGAGAGCAGATTTCTTAACAGTCACTAAACACATAGTTCATTCAGATGTCGTTGATGTTACTAGAAATTATATGTTTCAAGTGGCTCCGGCGAATACATACAGGGGAAAGTATCGGACTATTTACAAATACTTCCCGTCCAGGATACAAAAGAAATAAGTGAAAAGGTCACCTATGATTTTAAAAACAGCTCAATTTCCATGCCATTGAGAAAGGGCTCAGATTACATGAGTTCAATGCGTATTTGGATAACAGATCAAAACGGAAAGGAAGTCAATTTCAATAACTGGCCAACTAGCTTTTGTATCGAATTATTGTAGCCATTCCGGAGCACTCCGAAGGGTCCCTATCGGTGTAACATAAACCATCCACGACCAATCCTCCAGCAATATATATCATTTCATATTCTTTTGCTCGGGACTGGGCTGATAATAATATGAGAATTGAACTGCTTCGCCTGCTTGCCCTTCGGAATGGGCTGACGCAGTTGCCGCTGCTTCTTCCAGAATTTCTGCATCTGTATCTCTTAATTCAGCCGCAGCATGCGCGTCCTTTGCTTGATTTTCTCTTTCCCAATCAGCCTGGAGTAATCTTTTTTCTGACCAGACGGCACGATCATGTTCAAATTTTTCTAATGCTTTATCATGTCTAATTTTTTCTTCAATAAGAGCCTCACCATTCCCGGAAAGCTTTTGTCCGATAATATTTCCTCCTGTGAATGCCGTTGCATTTAATACAGCACCGAGAACTGTCATTCCTATTGCTGAAGCCATGGTTGTATATTATTACAAGGTATTATTTATTTTCACTGTATATACGATAATTATGTCTGGCCCAAGTAACTACAGTCTAGGTGCAATTCACGGACAAAATGTCGAGCTCGAAGATCTTAGTGATGTTAAAATTAACAATAATACTAAGATAGCAGGTAATCATAATAAGGATTACGTCCTTTGATACAAGGACCGCGAAAAATATTTCGTTTTAGCCTCTGCTGCTGTACAAAGTCACGAACACGCTGTAGAGTTTTCCGAACTGAAAGATGTCGATGAAATCACAATAGACGCTACAAAGGCTGCAAATGATCCTACTCCTTTTGCTCTGACATGGGATAAGGCTAGTCAGCAATTTAGGCCTTATAATGTACCGCGTAACATCTTGGATATATTAGATAGTGAAATTGCAGGTGGAGTTGCTGAACTGCCAGGAACTCCAAATGTGATTTATTTTGATAGCAATGTTAACAAATATAAGTTGCTAGATTTTCGTCGTTGGCTTGAGCCTGTTAATCCATACATTACACTACTCGGTATACCGGTTCACCTTAAAATTAGTCCTCTTAATACAATAATGTCTTCAGATAATACACTGTGAAGGTGGATAAATGATGGGGAGAATTATTGCTCATATACAGCTAGCGGAGTTCCAGTAAGATTATTTTGGGACACAACTTTAAAGAAACTGGGTCTGAAGAGTGTGGGGAGGAGACAGCTGAATTAACTTTACAGACTGCAAATCAACAGATGACTGATAATATGAAAATACTTCAACATGGTACAGTTTTTATCAAATGCATAAAGTTAGGTACAGGAACAGATTATGACAATTTAATTGGAAATATCACTATAAAAAACAGATTCAAGAACACCTTGCAATATTATCATAACCATAGATAAAGACAGAAAGGGTTTAGATATTGTTGCACACGGTAGTTTAGAAAGTAACAACATTTCATTTGTTAAAAAAGATACAACTACTTACACTTTAGATATTAGACTTGGTTCAAGTCTGTGATTTGTGAATGATGAGTGGAGTGAACGCAATGATTTGTTTTCTGCTTTCATGTGAAACGCGCGCGTGAGTGGACGCGATGAGTAGGGTGAACGCGATAAGTGGAGTGAACGCTATACAGCGGAGTTTCACCCGGAATCACAGACTTGGCTTTCTTGCAGGATCGGCGTTGCTATAAATTATTCATGAGATGACGTTTTCTTTACTCATATATTATTCATAAGATGACATCACTAAATTTTACACATTGGGAGGAGTTACCAACGAGACGTGCATAAAAACTCACATGGCGTTGTTAACAAAATGTCGAGTGCGATCACTCCCACAAAAGTCAGCACGACCTCTGTTGTATCACCGAAAACGCGTGAAAATATCTGTGTTGTTTGTGGGGCCCATGTTGCAAAATGCGAAAATCGTCGCCGGTTATTCAAGGATGGAAAAAGACACCGTCCTTACAGTTGAGCCTGTTCTCTTACGTGCCCAAAGCGATGGAAATCAAAACAATGTGGGGCGACTTCGTATGTCAGTGATTTTCCGCTGCCGGTTGACGCGCAGACAAACACATCTTTCCCTCAATGTAACTCTCAACAAGCTATCTTTGGTAATGTCGCATGATTAGCGATGGTCGACCGATCAGATGTAAAACGCGGTTGATGTACGAACTTGATGCCATTATTCGCCCAGATATAAAAAGTACTCGATGTCTAGCTTTGCACGGAGATGACAACAAACTTTTTAATGCGTGCAGAGGTTTATTAGCATGCGTTCTTCTTATTGGCCAGAACAACGGCGGGGGCTGTCAATCATTTTGTATTTGCTCTACGTCACTGTGTACACAGTCCGTCTCACCGCCTGTACTTTGCAAGAAGTCCAAGTCGGTGAATCCGGCAGAAACTAACTCACTACTGCGCAGACTCAAACGTGACGCATTCAATCGCTGGGAAAACCTGGCGTGAGCTGCCAAATTCCGGATAGGTTTGTACGAAATAGGAGAGACACAAGAGAAACTATTATAAATGATTTTATTTTTTTTAAATTCACCGACTTGAACACGACCAAGTCTATTTAGATATCAGTACCATTTATCTAAACGTCTCATTTTATTTGAAGTAATGGTCTTCCGGCATATTTTAAGATCAGAGGAAATTTCTAAAATTTTATCTATCGTGTGAGCAAGTTAACTCCTGAGTTCAGAAAAAAATTCCACAGAAAATTTCCATGAAAACCATTCCGATAGGTGTAGAATAAGACAGACCTGTGTCATGACATCACAGGCTGCTAAGCAACACCCGAAGCTATTGCTAAAGCAGTATTGCGAAAGCCTTACCAGAACGGGAAAGTCCTGCCAGAACTATATTGCACAACAGTGTTCCCCTTCGGAACCCGTTCAGTAGGGTAGGGGAAAATCTAACATAAGTGTTAATATTGCTCCGTAGTAAAAATGAGAAACATAGTGAAAAGGGACCAGCCAGAAGATATTGATAAAATTCTTCACATACTTACATTCAGAAGACGAGAATCGCCTTCGGAACCGTACCGATAGGGGGCACGGGAACGGAAGAGCAGCAGCACAGTCAGAATCTATCGAACAAATGACTCCGTAGGGAACTCAGCCGTTCCAACAGGTGTTGTAGGGGAATTCCCCACTGAGTTATATATAGGCCACTCAGACTCGCTAGCTATGACTCATTCTTGTGTAAACACTGACGTCAGTACTCGGGCCAGCTGTCACAGAGTTCATATACAGGTCACCCTCACCTCATTTTATTTTTTGCTACAGGGAATTTTTTCTTCCTTCCCTATAGTTATTTTCGAATAAAATGGTGTAAACAATTCTTATTTATCCCAATTATACACCTTTATATATACTACTTATATATATATAATTAAATATATATAATATATATATATATATATATATATATATATATATATATATATAAGACATTTGACCCTAGAAATCAATAAAGATCTATTACTTACACTTGTTATCGCCATACATTTGTTCCAGTTCTGTCACACCGACAAAGTTAAACGTCGACCTTTGCCAAGATACCATGACGTCATGATCACCAATGCCACACGTACTTATCATCAACAGCTGTAACTCTTGCTGACTTACGGTTCGGTTCCACAGATTAAACTCAGTCATGTATCCCTGAAAGGCTTGGCCTGCATTAAAATCACCATCTACCTCGTCTTGATCTTGTCCAAGTATCAGAACACCACTACCTTCAATTTCGGTGTGATTTTCGTTGCTCTTCTCATGTTCTTTGTCACTTTTTAATTGAACACCATTAATGTAGAGCAAATATTCTCCTGACTGCAATTTCCAAGTAAAACACCAGAACGTCCAAGAAACGAATTCATTCTCTCCGAGTGTAAACCAATATTTCTTTCTACTTAAAGTAGCAAGCAACCTGTAGGTACTAGTGACATCTGTCTTATATGGGTGTTCCATAGCAATCATGTTGTCATCGTTAATTGTTGCATAGGATATAAAGGTATAGTCATGTTGAAATACAGGATTTGGTATTCTGACCCATAGACACGTTGACATCTCATCCATGCCAGGAATCTTAGTTGGACCAGTGTATTTACATATGATGATACGGATCTTGTAGTGAAATTAACAACTTTTCTCGAAAATTCGTTAAGTACGTCACCTGTACGGATAATAGCAAAAGGCTTACTGTCACAACAAACAATTAAGTCATCAGAAATTGAAATTAAATATTTCACGAAGAGAGTTCCAAAACAGAATTCCCATCGATTTTATAGTACTATCTTATAGTACACTGATATTTTGCTGACAATATTGCATACAGATGCATGCAATGGTATTATTGTATAGAATAATTGTGTTTACGGTGGTAAGCACCTCTTAAGTGAAAGATTTACACTTTTGCTTAAACTTTCCTTAATAAAAATTAAAACCATTCTCTTTCGAAATCAAGAATGAAATCAGTGGTCACCACGCAATGTTTGGTACTAGAGAAACAAACATTAAGTGGAAGCGCCAATGAAAAGCGACTGCTGAAGGAAAGTTTTAACAACATATCCATGCCCTGTGAAGGCAATACAAAATAAATATGTAAAACTGCCGCTTTACCTCTGCTGTGCCGATGTTTATTGCAAAGTAAGGATATTTGTTTACACAGTTATTTCATAATTTGAAAACTATGAATGATGGAATCAACTTGAAAGTAAGTAGGTCACAATAGGAAGTAAATGTTATCAACGACTCAGATTTATGCGAAAATGTGTTAACACATATATAGGCATTCACACAAAAAAAACTCTCTCTCTCTCTCTCTCTCTCTCTCTCTCTCTCTCTCTCTCTCTCAACACATTTAATTTCACAATTTTAATCAACTCATCCAAAACATAACGGAAAATAACATGAACATAATAAGTGTTATTCTCTTTCTAAGTAGCATACACCTTCCAGGACAGTAGCTCTCCAATTTTCACAATTGACAAATCTATGAGTTTCCTTCGGCAATTTGGAATTCTCATACTCGCAAATTGTAAGTCATCTACTTCTCTAACACCAAAATTTACACGATTATTCAAGATTTTAATTTCTTATCGAGTTCGGATTCGAAATCACAACGTACGACACCAAGTTACTATCGAAGACACCACCAAAACCACTCGGCCATAACCGAACAAAGATAAAAAAAGTCAGAATGTTTGGACAGAAATGAATTATGCTGACAAGCATGAATTAAATTTGAACTTGTTGCTAAATGGAACAGTGTAGTGGACACTAAATGTGATTGTCAGGAGTTGGAATATGTAAATTGGACTGTGGAATCTGGTATCAACTATAATGTTAAATGCTAAATTGTGAACTTTAATTTGCATAAAATATGTAGGAGAAGGCAAAAAATCCGGCAACAATTTACTGTCCCGTATGGTCAGTGGCTACCATAAACCAATTGAACCACTTGCCCTACCAGAACTTAAGGTATACATGAGCACATGGTGAAAATACAGTAGGTTTTCGATGGGATTCGAACTACAACATACGGCATCAAGTCACCTAGCGAAGGAATCACAGTCAAAACCGCTCGGCTAAATCCCCATCCTTAAAAAGAGTGGTTCAATTACCGAGCTATAGTTGTTACAATTTCCTGGCCGCGAACGCTCCGCACAAGTTGTAGAGTTCATGAAGCACTCGCACTCACATACTTGCTATCACATATCGCACACAAACTTTATCAGAGCATTGAATACATTGCTTTTGAGGGCGAAAGACAGCTTCGAGGCAATTGATGTTTTGCGAACACACCACACAGCATTGATGATAAACTAATAGATTTTATCACGAATAAAAAGCAACCCACAGGAAACTGCATGTGCTGGTCGTGGAGTTGAAGGTATAGATGAGTTAGGGAGGTTAGTAATTGACGGCAGTCAACACACAGCGAACAATTATACCTGAATGATGGAAAAGTACGAGAACAAAGACTGCTGAGGCTGTGTGTAGAGGAGCTAATAAGCCGAGAGGAATTTGGAGGGAAACAAGTTAACAGCTGATAGTTATCAAGGAGCCGTGGTCGTGGAGTTGAAGGTATGGATGAGTTAGGGAGGTTAGTAATTGACGGCAGTCAACACACAGCGAACAATTATACCTGAATGATGGAAAAGTACGAGAACAAAGACTGCTGAGGCTGTGTGTAGAGGAGCTAATAAGCCGAGAGGAATTTGGAGGGAAACAGTTAACAGCTGATAGTTATCAAGGAGCCGTGAAAAGCAGTGTGGCAGAAAACACAGATTACACTTAAAACTAGATTTTGGCTTTCATGCTTAATTTCAAGAGTACTATTGTCCATCACACAAAAAGAAAATTAGGGCAATTGGTTAAAAAATTTCTTGGTTTATTTCTTCTCCCACTTCATGCACTTTATCATATATCTGGCAACCGAGTATACTAATCTTCTATGTATGTTAAGATGGCGATACACGTAACACAGCGTCTTTTTCTAAAAAAAATCACTTTTTTGCAAGATTCATTCCATTTTAAGTACTTTTGTCAACCTAAGACTTAAGTATTTGGTTGGGTTTAAATTTCAGTTTGTCGAGCAGTCGTAATTTAGATAAGTAAAAAGTGTACTTTTATGCAAATTTATGCATAAATCACCCGATTTCCCGGCTTTTCTTGTCTCCCAAATACAATATTTCCACAGATTTTACTCCGCTCTGGCCGGGTTAAATTTTCTGATATTTTCAAATTATATTATTTGAATTATATATCAAAAACGAATATTTTGTTTGGCAATTTACTTCTTACATTTTGAATAAGTATTTTAATTTTGATTATCATGATTTTAGTCACTTTTTTGAGTATCAGTCTCTGCTATTTTCGAAATATCGTAGATAATGCAAAATAAAATAGTCGTTTTTCTCTACACATCTTTTATCTCAAGTGAAATATTAAATTTCAGAAAGAGTATCAAGTTTTTGACTTAAATAATTTTGTATCATTGATACCAAAATTGAGGTTTTTACCCAAAATATACACGGTCCGTGGCTAATGACGGCCTAATAAAATTATAATATTTCCTGAAATCAGCGAATTCGATTTTAGGCGTAATTTCAATTTTGGGGGTTAGTTTTCATTTATATATTGCGTTTTTGTACTTAGTACTTATTATTAAGAATGTATAACGATTTTCAAATTTGGTTCTGCAGTGTCGGTCTCGAATTACAAACTTCGTTTTTGAAAATTCAGAAACCGGAATCGAGAAAATAGAAACGAACAATCGTAACTTTCATTTGGATGCTAGGAGTCTCTCTGTAATTGGTATCTACAGTGTAGCGAAGATTAAAGAAAAGCGTTTGAAACGTTACATGGTCTGTCTGCCGAGTTGTCATGGCAACAGGTTTGCCGACCGGAACTTCTCTTGCCCGGTGACCTTCTCTTGTAACATTTAGACTCGTAGCAAAGGAAAGGTTTGCAGACGACTACATCGCCCGCTACATCGTTGCTGATTTCTGAAGGTCGTCGACGCTACAAGGCACTTCTCCCGCCGAGATCAGCTGTCTATTTATTCCAAAATATCGTAGATTGACTGGACTAATTGGCAGCCCGACATCCAACTAAACGGGGAATTTCAGCGATAGTGCGCTATTCCCGAACTCCATTCCCTCCATAACTTTGAAATACTGAAAAAATGCCAACAGTTGAAGCAACTGTCCCTAATATTGGGGTGACTTATTTCCTATCTCCTGTATTGAAAAGTGCACAATATTACAGACAGCATGGGCGAGCTTCTGGTCTATTACAAATGTAAACGCGGCAAGAGTAGGTTGGGGGTTTTGATTATCCGGCATCTCTCGTTTTATATAGGCGAAGGGGTACACATAGTGTGTGAGTAGTGGTGAATATTGGATGGGGCTGTCCCTGTTACTTCTGTCGAATTTATTTAATTGTTAGACAAAAAGGTGCTTTTCATTTGCGCATTCTAAGACGGACGCCGATACAATTTATTTCAAGTTTCCCTTACCATCTCAGTATTTTTCGATACTGTCCGGCATAACCTCAAAACTTTTCTTCAAATCTCCCCCGGTCAATTCTCCTGCCCTCTAGATGTGTTTGTCAACATCAGCCTTCAAATGAACTAGTTTTATGCGAGAAAAATTTTTCATGATCGTTGGAATTGTAGAGTAATATCTTCACTGACTGATGGTATTACGATGAGTAATTTATTGAATCATATAACATCGCACGCCAAGTGCAGTACGTAAGGGACTGGTAAGTTTCTTAGGCCTTAGGGGCCGGTGGATCCATAGGAGTGTCACTCAGTTTTTTTCTTTGGTGATGGGGAAATCATGTCTTTAAATGGCCCTGCCTAAAGGTCTTTGTGTTCCCGGCGTTATACGGCCTCGACCAATAGGGGGGGGGGGGTGTTCAGTGTTTTATTTTAATTTCGACACGGACTCATTACTTACTTTAAAAGCATCGTGCCAATCACGAAGTTTATCAATTCATTTTCATTTTTTCGGGACACCCTTCGGGAGCGAATCTTAGATAATCAGACATACTCTTCAGCACCCCCTCTGTGCGCGTGACTGTCATATCACACATAGACACAGACACAGACACACAGATATATATCCTGTAACCTGTTCTATGTTAGGACACAGGAGAGAACTTTGCCTTAATGATCCATCCTCTCTTAAGCTTATCATACCCGTAACTATGAGTTGCTCATCGAGGACTCGTTACAGCTAATCCATACGAGGTGCTGGGGATAAGGAATGGTAATTCAAACAGCATCTAACTCCAAGCTAATGATTGAAAATATTCGCAATGTATTTGTCTGAACCACAGATCAGTGGTGGACTGTGAAAACAAGTTGTGATATAATATAATTTTGAATCTCCTCTCCCATTTTGTTTTGCTTTTCTGGTTTTCTTCTTTACATGTAGTGTATTTAACGACGAACATCTCACCATTTGTAGGGAGTGATTGCACGACTGATATTGAAAGTATTATTGGCGTACGTGTACATAAAAAATCGGTCACGACACACAATTCATGTAAGTCCATTTTTACTGTCAAACTTACGCACTTGAAAGTTTAGTCTGTTTTCTATGACAAAGGCGAATGCAATGCACAAATGGTACTCAGAAGGCTGACAATGATGAAGTCAAGTCGACGATTTCTTACTTTGAAATGTTTTGGGTGGTAGCATAAGTTTGCCGTGCCATGCAATGCTAGTTTTATTGTAATTAAGTTGAAAGGACCACGCAGTTAAAACAAAGTTGAACATCGGTGTAAACAAGCTATTGTTTTAAACCTGTATGCATAAAAGTTCCATTTAACGATGTAATCGATACGTGATTGATTTTACTCTTTGAAGCAAAGTTGATGATGTGTTCGCAAATACTATCATTCGAGTATGAACTTAAAAATCAAGAATTTAGGAGGCCTATTAAAATACCTATTAAAATACAAGTTGTCGGGATTATCCCTTAAAATTAGGCGCCAATTGGAAACATTTGAACATGAAGGTCATCATTTCCAAAGAATAGAATATTGATCTTTATAAAGGAAGCCACAAGAACTTTAACTTTGTCAAAAATCTTGGAAGCGCAAACAACAGATATTCACAATATTATATCCTGAACTATTGCTGCGACATTCTCTCTCTCTCTCTCTCTCTCTCTCTCTCTCTCTCTCTCTCTCTCTCCTCTCTTTGCGATTGTATGGCGGCAGAAAGCATTGGCACGTCACTGCTGTTGCCAGCTGTTGCCCATTTACAGAGTGCAAAAGACCAACACCAGCATTGGATTGACTACTGTTTTTAATGAATCCATATACATGGTTCAAATGTTTGGTGAAAGATACAGCCCAATACTTTGTTTTACCGTTTTAGAATTACTTTGTCCATCTACGAGGTCAGTTCTACTCTTAGCAAATCTCATTTGTGGTTTTGTAATTGTTTGTCTGGCATCATTTGCGAGCACACGCCTAATGTCTTCTTCAAAACCATGGACCTAAAAATGTCGATAAAATTTTGATCCGTGTGGCGTACAAATCCACTATGTTCAGACATCCTGGCAAGATATTTAAAAACCTCAAGAAAGTACAAATGCATGCAAGACATTGCGTGAATTCAAAATACATTGCAAAAGTATGGCCTCAACCATGTGAAACATTACGAATGCAACCCCTGCATTCATGTGCGGTATGTGAATAGATGTTTACCAAATTAATAACATGTTTAACGCGCTACATATTATAGCCAGAAGCCGGTGTTCTACACATGAGGAACAGACCAAATGAGCTCTCATGCAAACAAAAGGATTCTCGACATGTACCCTTAACGAGACAAATTCAAAGTGATTCAGATGAAAATTGTAGACTTTGCACGTGGTTAGCCTAATATAGACTATATACATGCCATCACTGCTGATGTATTTACTTCACATCTAACTCTCCTTTTATCTTTAAATCGTAAGTTTCATTTCTCAACTGTAAACTAATAACCTCTTTGAGCATGTTTGACTGCAACGCTGGTTGTGTGACCGAAGCCATCTGGTACAGACAGATTGAGAAGTACTACCCAGCAAATGTGTTGTCATGTACGTGTACCAACGGTGCCTATTTGCAGAACATGTTTTTCATTTATTATCATTTTTGTCTTAAAAAGCATAAATTTGAGAACTCCTGAAATCAGAATTTATAGTACTTAGAAAGCTGCAGAAGTTTATTTTGCATGAACGACGGAGCGTTAATCTCAAATTCCTCACTGTGTTCCATGGACGCCAGGCCTAAGGATGAGCATAGTATTACAATCCCATCTCTAGACTATTAGCACCCCTGGTCGAATTCTACAGAATAGTCCTGAACCAAGATACACTTAGTGTGACAGTTTTCGGACAGGGTAGTGAATTTCGCCTGAAGTCGTTTCGTAAATGACCAGCAATACGAAATCTTATTGCCATACCTTTCGAAACTTTATTGTGTTTATCCTGAACTCAGTTGACACGACAGGAGTGGTATTTCGGGTTCAAAGTTGCCAAAGTTTTGACCCCATGTTGAGGGCGAGTAATCGGACTGCAATCCCAGAAATCGGACGTCGTGTTTGGAATGTGATTACGAGCTCAGTATTGATAATTTGAAGCTTCAAACTACGGATTTTTAATTCGATGTGTTTAGAAAACTGTACATAAGAATGATGATAATTAGTTATGTTTAATCCATGGACGACTCAACTATATTTCGACGTGTATAGCGCTTAGATATCGGACACGGGCTGTCTCTGTGTGTGTTGCTTTCGGCATCTTGTATCGTACGGTGTGGCTAACTTCGCTAAGTTTGTTCAGTGAGTATTACTTATAATTGTTTCCATTGCATATTTTGTTTGTATTAGAATCGCACAGGCATTATTTAATAAAAATAGCGAGTATATTTCATCGTATGGAATTATTTACCTGTCAAGTTTTTACGCGGTAAGTCACTTACTACGTTTACATATGCTAAATATTGTCTGTCCGAAAACTTGTACACTTCTTACGTTCATTAAATGTATTTTTTTCTCGAAACAACTGCGCAGTTTTCGTTAAAACTACATGCAATCGTAGCGAACAATGGAAAGAATATTTTCAACATCATTATTCGCCCCCACATTCAAAATTCAATGCTAAATCAGGACTTTAGTGAAAATTTCAGTTACTCTGACCTGACGGCAGTATGTTGACAGTATCATCGACGCGCTGTTAGACGACAATTTGTGACCGCCGTCGTAGCGAACTCAATAGCTTCTACCAAAAAAAAAACTATCGAAAACGAGACACCTGACTTAATATGAGGTCACATGACCTGTAAAACGCTATCGATACGGAGCGAAGTGGGTGAAACTAACAGCATGTCACTAAATGTCCGAAACCTGAGGTATCCGAAAACTGTCACACTACGTGTAGTTAAGATGGACCACTTTGCGGCAACTCACTACATAATGTTTAGACTGAAAAATACCTACCTTGAGCAGAAGAAGAGACAATTATGTTGAGGGAAAGAGTAGTAACGACGACTATTGCCAAGATAGCGGAGAGAACTCGATCTCTAGTAGCCATCCTTACTGAAGCCTTGTACACAAGCGACAAACAGATGACTTTAAAGACTTGTAGCAACGACGAGTGTCTCATCTTAGACTCAGTGCAACTGTACCTCACGAAGTACCGAGGACAACTAATATCAATTGTTCATGGTAAACACTTTAAGTGCTAATTAAGTTTTGTATGCCTGACATTTAGTGAAAGTACGGGTCAGTGGTTGACTGTGAAATCGACAGTTAACAACATGAAAACTAAATTCTTAACAATATGCCACCAATGCCCTACGTATCTTAATTTTGTCAGAAGTGTTTAAAATGTCGACAATATATTATATACTATATTATTCGTTGAATTTTTATCCATATATCTTACACGATGAATCATCCCTTTTAAAGTAATCGAAATGTAGATAGAAATTTGGCGCAATTATCCAGTGCCATATATAGCAAATAGCATAGCTGTCAATATTCAGGAGTTGTCCATTAAAAGCAAGGGGTGATCGTTAAAAACGTACAACAGTGTCGAGATCACAAGCATGGTGAAAAATTCTACCCCTGTTTTGTGAAGCCATTGTGTTTATAAAGAAGATGACTTGTTTGGATTTGCTTCTTAAACTCTGTCAAACTTCAGGAAAGGTTGACACATTCTAAGGCGTAAAATCTTGCATGCCCCATGCTATCTACTCTCTCGTACGATTTTGCAGTCTCGTACTTAAAGGTTAAATAAAGTCATGACTCAGTGAATTTACACATTGTTTTACTCAAAAGACTAATACTCAATATCTGTGCGACGCAATGTATCACATTAAGTATAATGAAAAATCAATAAAAGAGGTATATGGCCACAATTTTACAAAGTTCACGCAAACAGTCAAATGGCATTAATGTCTGAAAAATGATGGGGCTCTGATCTGTGTCAGGTCAACTCTCGTAGTTCGTTCTTCATGAATATATGGCCATTGAGATAATCTGATAAGTCTATTAACACGGACAGTATACGTGACGCTGTCTTTACTCTTCTAAAAATTGTATGAGAGAGACTGAGACGGAGACAGAGATACTTCAAATGAACATAAGCTGTAACTTGTAGGAAGTTTTTTCACTATTCTGTTTTCTGCATATCAACTACCGTGTCTGACCCTAATGCTGAAATTTCGAGTATTCATTTTGTCAACACAGCTTGCATGTGTGTAGTGATCATTGTTTATTGTTTACAAATGGATTCTAGTCCGGACGTGAATACAATTTTCAACAATAACAATGGAGATTATACTCATATAGGTTGTGCTAATATGCTAAATACTTGGCACAAAATTACAGTTTAGGGATTCAATGCAGAAAGTTTAAGGAAACTACAAAACAAACTTCTAAAAATATAGCCAAAAGATACAGCTTATGCAGCTTTAAGACCTAATTGACAATTGTTTGGTTTTACTGCTAAAGTGAATTTATCTTATTGTGTATGTACATTTTGATCACGTTATCGTTAATGTTAATAATTAATTTAATGGAGTGTGCAAAACCATACTTGTATTGAATTCGACCTACTGCGCAGCTTTATTGTATCGCATTCACCTTGGCGACCTAAATAGATTATCCCTTACCACAGAGTAATATCATACACAGAGTGGCAACAGCTATTGTTTAAGGCGTGAAGCGGTTACGTAAGCAATCCATCTTTGCCTCGCCTCACGAAGCTCTTGGCTCTCTTTTCCGAAGAGTGCCGACCATGCACCCTTCGGTAATTTTCGGATTTTCACCAATTGTTAAGCGAAAGTATGTTCGACAAAGTTTGTGTTGTTGTTGTCGTGTGGTGCTGATCGGAATGGATGTGCTGGCAAAAACGGGAGTGTTTTGAGCTTCAGGAAAGTGGATTTTACCGTTTTAAAAGTTCCTCTCGTATTTTTATGAATATATAATGAGTGTGTTTGAACCAAATTTGAAAGTCTTTTATCGATACTGTCTGGTTTTCCTCAATGGTTTACGGTCAGTCACACCGTCTTTTACACGTGCGCCAAGAAGGACATGTTTATGAAACTGCTGGCGTGTTATGTTTTGATTGGCGTGAGGCAGTGTTTCTGGCCTGAGAGCTCACAAAGTAACTATGGTTGCTACGCGACTGGCAGTACGATGCCATCTCGTCGTATGTTTCGCATAATCTCGTATAATTATCAACCACAAACCAAGCCTCCAAAACGTTTAACACCTTTGAAGCTCATTTTAATATGAAAAGCCAATAGTCTACCGAGACGACCATGGAACAAAAGGCATGCAAGTGTTGCCACTCTGTCTATGATATTACTCTGTGCCCTTACCAAGCGTAAAAAGTTGATCAGACTGAGGATCACCAAAGTTTATTTTGAATGGTTTGATAATGTACACAAGCTTCAACCAAACTTTTGAAGTCTGTGCTTCTGCCACAATCAAATGCGTACGGCAATACCACATGTGAAGTAGAAAGGGGCTTTCTTAATTGCACCCGAAAAAGTGTATTTTGTGACAAATGGGACACTTCGACGTCGAATTTGTCTCTGTCACTTTGTGATTTTACTGATTTTACATGGGCAATTTGAAAATCAATTAAATTTACATGGCATCGACCACAAAACCTTTGACACAGCTCTTGGCCCACTCAGGTATCAAACCTTACATTCCGAGGTCTTGCGGGACCATATGATGTCTAACGGCATTGTTCTTTGAGATCATAGATTCCGCATCATTTGCAAAGGGGTGTAAAAAGTCTCATTTAAAGCTACATAAGCTGTATCGTTTGGCTATTTTTTAGAAGTCTTGTTTCGTGGTTTCCCTACACTTTCTGCATTGAATCCCTAAACCACAGTGCAAGCTGTGTAGACAAAAAGAACACTAGAAATTTCGTAATTTTAAGCTGTATCTGTTTGGATTTTAAGTTCTATTTGTTTGTCAATCATTACAATTATAACCTGGTAATTGACCATTTTCTCGCTGGGTGTCAAAATGTGCTTTGATTGATCTTAAACTGAAGATATATAATCCACTGTTTCCTGACAAGCGATGCAGCGGTCTAGCTTGTTCAAACTCACACTTCCCTGAATCCGAAAATCGTGCATACTGCTACCAGAGATGTTCCCCACATAGGCATTTACATAGGGCCGGCGCTACACAGCCGCCAAGACAGAAGCTGGCGCACGTGGGCTACAATTATTGCAACTGGCATTTACAATGCGATGCATAAACACTTCTGGACGAGTCGCGGCACGAATACTTAACCCACTACATTGTCGCAGTGTCTAAATTTGCATGAGCACTGTGCCAGAGAAACTCATGGTATGGAAACTTAATCCTTGTGCTGGAGTGATACTACAGAAGTCATCAAACACAATATGTTACAGGCATGTACATCTTAATTGTAATCAGAATCAAGTCATTTTGTGTACTACGTACGCAGTGTGTTCTGACATTGCTGAACGGTGACGCCAGTTCTAACATCGTGGTCGATGCCATACAAATTTCATTGATTTTTAAATTGCCTGTGTGGAATCAGTAAAATCACAAACTCAGAGAGACAAATTTGACGGCGGAATGTCTCATTTGTTCCACAATACACTTTTTCGGGGTGCAATTAAGAAAGCCTCTTCTACTTTGCACGTTGGATGGAAGTACGCATTAGATTGTAACCCAAACATAAACTTCTTAAGTGTGACAGCCTGTAACATTATCACACCATTTAAAATACTTTTTTGAAGATCCTCAGTTTGATTAACTTTTTACGCTTGGTAAAGGGTATTCTATCAAGGTTTTCAGGGTGACTGCGATACAATAGAGCTGCCGAGTTGGTTGAATTCTACGCAAGTTATACCTTTTGCACACAATTAAATTAATTATAAATATTATCGACAACGTTATTGAAATGTACACGATAGGTTAAATTCGCTAAGCCGGGAACACAATTAAATTCTCAATTAGATCTTTTCGTGCGACGTGAGTTTAATAATCTTTATGTAAAGGGTTTTAATTTCAACCTGCTTGTCAAACATTTCAAAGTATAAACTGTAAATTTACCGTTTCGTCCCTGGTTGTCAACATGTGCTTTGATTGATCTTAAACTTGAAGGTATAATCCAGTGTTTCCTGACAAACGATGCAGCGTTCAAGATGGTTGCAAGTCACACTTAACCGCAACCGATATTGAGCATTTGTTTTCAAACACTGGAGGGAGCATGCTGCCACCAGAGATGTTCCCTACATAGGCATTAAAATAGGGTCCAGGGCCAGCACTACACAGACATCACGACAGAAGAAGCCTGTGTACAGCCCATGGGCTACAGTTATTGCAGCTGGATTTACTATGGGGTGCTGCACCAACACTTCCGGACGAGTCGCGGCACTAATAAATACTTAACCCACTACAATGTTGCAGTATTTAAATTTGCGTGAGCACTGTGCCAAGGCAACTTAATGATATTGAAACTTAATTCTTGTGCTGGAGTGACACTAGAGAAGTCATCAAACATAATAGGCTACAGGCGTGTACAACTTAATTGTAATCAGAATCGAGTCATTTTGCGTACTACGTAGGCAGTGTGTTCTGACGGGGCGGAACGGTGACGCCAGTTCTAGCATCATCGGCTTCGGCTAGAACTGAGATCAACCATGATGTTTTCTATAGAAGACATCGTCGCTTCACGCAATGACTATCGATGGATGAAAATAACAAACATTTGTCTTTGAACTTTGACTGCTGGGGTAGGGCTCCCTCGTAAACCCCATTAAGCCTTACTCTGGTTACTTGTCACCACTCTACATGATCTGATCAATGTAAAGTTGATCAGAGATACAGATACTCCTACGCAAAATGTAAATTGCTCTGCGGTGAGTAAACGCACTGCTCTCTCTTTTAATGTGGGTAAAATACGACCGTATTCACGAAATTAACGTCCTTAACACAGCAACAGGGGCACTGCAGACACTGCATTGTGGATGAATGCTAGAGCTAACTTTGCAAAGGTATGACAGAAGGAGACACAGATTAAGTTAGACTTCATAAATAAATTTTGAGAACTAATATTTGCGGTAAGCACTATTAACTGATGACTAAGTTTTGTATGCTTGACATTTACTAAAAGAACGGGTCAGTGCTTGACTGTGTTATCGAGAGTTAACAAAATAAAATATCTAAATTTTGCCGATATTTGCAAAAAGTCAAAAAATATATTACATACTCAAGCATTTGTCTAATTTCTATCCAAGATAATATCACCCGACAAATTATCTTTTAATGTTTCTTTGAAATATAGATATAAATTTGGCTCATTTTTTCAGTGCCACATAAAGCAAAGAATATAATTGCTCTCAATAGACTAAGAGTTGACCACTTGAAGGGAGGGGTGATAGTTAAAAATTTACAACAATTTAATGTCGAGAGCACAATGATTGTGAAAATGTCTATCTCTGTTTTGTGAGGACACTGTGTTTAATAAAAGGCGAACTTGTTCGGGTTTGCTTCTTGACTCTGTCAAACTTCAGGAAAAGTTATCTCATTGTAAGATGTAAAAACGTGCATGTCCTCATGCTACCAGCTCTCTCACACGATTTTGTGGTCCGGTTGCCAAGGGGTAAATGAAGTGACGATTCAGTTAATATACAAACAATTTTACTTCAAACACAAATACTCCTCATCTGTACGTCTTAACGCAGCACGTTTAGAATAATGAGAAATCAATAAACGAGGTACATGGCCACAATTCTACAAAGTTCAAGTAAAAAGCCAAATGCCATTTCTGTCAGAAAAATGATGGGTTTGATCAACTTTTTACGTGTCAGGGATAAATGTATTCGGGAGTTCATGGCAAATGCGATACAGTCACGGTAGAAGTGCACAGCAAGTCAAATCCAATACAACGTCTGGTTCTGCACACTCGATTAGACTCATTAATAACAATATTGTTGACGGCATTAAAATGTACATACACTATATGTTAAATTCACCTAGCGAGGAAAAAAACAATTGTCAATAGGTCATTACATGTGTCCTTACTTTAATGTATATATGTAATGGATTGCTTGAAATTATGAGCTGTGGAATGACCTCTAGCGAGTTTTTCAAAAGGCTTGAATACTTTTAAATCGGGATCAAAATAAGCAAGGATTAACATTTAATCTTTTTTGTAAACTGTATTCTGATATGACCATTTGTATAGTATTGTCACTATCCTCAAAAATTAATATTCACGGTCTCGATACATAAGCGTCCTTGGACGTGATAAATTCCGCGCAATTTAACTCGATGTGGACTATATAACAATACTGACGCCACGAAATATCAGTCCAGAGTCGACAATATTGCCTAACTCGGTTACACTGACTCAAAAGGCAGAGACCGCAAAGACTAACTCGCAATAGGAAACTCAGATGTAGACGGGATTCTCACAAAGACAGGCAGAGACTCTCAGACAGAAAAACTCAGTCGCAGACAGACGCAAAACCGCATTATCATTAAGGAATAATCAGATGTATCAGGGGCTGGGCCGAGAGGCTTTGCCATTGTTCCTTATTCAATAAATAAGTTCCAGTTTTACATCATCACTGGTCAGTTCCAGATGTGTCTCCCTATTTTAATCGATTTGCGATAGCTGTTATATTCGACTACTTTGTAACGCGTTGTGATTTGAAAGGTTTGGAATTGAGTGGATCAATGACAGACCAGGTACACTCAATCTTGAAAAATGATACTTTATTACTTACAAGATGAACACTGATTTGCTCGTACAAGTGACAGTTGAAAGTTAAAATATTTCTAATTTGATTAGTATAATTTGATTAGTAGCGTTTTACGGTCGGAACGGCTTGATTGTATCACAGAAAGAGAGTTTACTTCAATTCTCCTTGATTTGTGCTTCAATATACTGTTTTGCTAAAGGGTAACCTAGTTTTATAAATTTCCGAACAACTTGAAACTTAAAATTTAATTTCAAGATTATTTATTAACAGTATGCTCCAAAATTATGATGTTTACAATGCAAAAGTAAATTGAATAGGTAGCTGATTTGTGTAGGTGCTTAAAACGGTCCACTTTTCAAAGTAAACCAGCAACTGAGATGGTTTCGTCATAGCACCTATTAGACAAGCAAATTTAGTTTGCAATTAACATTGTGGTGACAAAATTACAAAATTGCTATCTCGTTTATGGAAAATGGTCATCTTCTTATTATTCAAAGTAAGAGATAAGAAACAAATGATAATCAAAACAATTCTTTGAAAGTTTAAGGTAGCTACATACCTTTTAGACACTTTCAGATTTTTATTTTTTTCTCAATTGAACACGTCCCAAACCCCAATAAAGTATACATTTTCTAAAAGCCCTGATATAGAGCTATCCGACCAAGCACAGTACATGGTCATTATTTGCATAAGAGTCACGTGACAAGCGTTTTGCTGAACCTTCCAAAAACCGGTTTTTCCCGCCTTATGCGAACACGCTGCAAGATTTCCGGTTGGAATTTCTTCATTGACAAGCCTTGACAATATCCTTCAAAACCGTGTCTGGGATTTTCTTTATATGCCTTTGTTTTTTTAATGCGCTCTTAAAGGTGTTAGATGAAGGTGCTTTTCAAGGAATTTAATTATCACGCCATATAATTTGAATGGAGCCTCCGGGAAAAAATCGCAGACATGGTTTTGAAGGATATTGTCAAGGCTTGTCAATGAAGAAATTCTAATCGGAAATCTTGCAGCGTGTTTGCATAAGGCGGGAAAAACCGGTGTAGTACTTTATTGGGGTTTGGGACGTGTTCAATTAGAAAAAAAATAAAAATCTGAAAGTGTCTAAAAGGTATGTAGCTACCTTAAATAAGAATCAAGCTGTTCTGATGCAGAAAAAATCCTTTAGTTCAAAGTGTAATCTCAATGTGTACAGATCAAGGAGAATTGTGTGTAACCTAACTTACTATGAGGTCAAACACAGCCAGTGCCATCAATCTAAAGTCCTTCTTTTTTTCTGACAGGCTGAAGACCATTACACTAATCCTCTTTAAAATCAATGCAACAGGTTACTAATAATAAATGCATATTCCAATGTCACGTGATCATCGCCAAACAACGGGAGTCACAAAATCCAAGGCTGAAAGGTCACCGCTTGAGGGCACTCTCTTCGACCAGTCTCTCACTTGAGAGTGCTATCATCTTGACAAGGCACAGACATTTTGTCAGAAATTTCACCACCAACATGATAAATTGCTAACCGTGTTCGTGACGTTGGATTTTTCCTGAATCAAAAACTAGCATAACAACATGACACTCACTCTGCGTTACATATTTACTACACGTTATATCTACGAAAGACATATTTCAAGACTTTTACTATGACTTCCCATTTTCAGCTTATCTGCTTAAGTAAGCTAGTTGCCTCTCTGATTGACAAAGAGTACGTGAGTACAATCTATGTAGTACATCTTGCAGACTATAAGAACGACACTTAAGGATAGTGACTCTCACGATAACATTGGTACCCTAGAATGTTTGATAAAGCTACCGAGTTCCAAATATGTCAAATTAGCGGGCTTAATGCATGTCTAAATTTGTATTATACTACCACAAGATTTAATCTTGCCTACTTAATGCAGTCATCGAGGAGGCGAAATAGTTCATAAGTTGTGTTTTGTCTGTTCAGTAATCTTACTCTGACCATTCAAATGGTCAATGGAGCATTGCTTCGGTAAATTGGACGCACTGGACAAGATAATGTGCAATGTTACAGTAACAAAATCGATTGTTAAACTCTCATACTCATAATCAATCGGCAGAAGTAAAGTATTTTATCTCTTAAGATGATTTTTCTTGAATATTGTTGAGAAAATGACTTGTTCGACATAACGATGTTCAACATAAAACTGCTTCCTTATAAGCTAAGGTTTAAGAAAGATTTAAAAAAACATAAACACGTACACTAATATACAGATTACGATTGTTATCGCAAAAGAAGCATGGGAAAGCAAACTTTGTTCAAGGAAACAACAGTTTATTTTTAATATACACAGATAACTATAACATGACTTGAGCAGTAGCAAGATAAATTCGTGAAATACCAATAATAAGTTATAATATTTTTATGCAACATACATATAAATTCTCTCAAGATTCATTATTTCGACATCTAAAACTTGCACTAAAATGTGTTTCCGATAAACAAACTTAAGACTTCTTCATAACTTATGCGAAGTCACATACACTGAGTGCCATACCTAAGTAGGTATACACAACAGTTGATGATACATTAACTCTTCATTTAAATTATAGCATCTAAAACCTCCATAAATGATTCAAATAAATTCTCAAAACCTCTTTAAAGTCAGTCATATACTCTAGCAATCGGTTCATGCAATAATTACTCACAGCAAACAAATTTTAACATTATAGTAAAGTCATGATACTTAAACCTTCAATTTGTACACTCTTAACTTTTCAAAAGTGTTAGCGATTACGGTAACAATGTAACTACCGCTAAAACATCAAAAATACTTTCTAATTTCAATCTCATTTCTCTACAATACTGCACCTTTCTCTGTATCCAGTGTTTTGTCTCTGTATGTGTAATTGTTTCGAATGGTGAATATCTGTTCGTTTCTCAGAAAACTAATTCTGATCAAGGAAAATCAACTCTAATGAAAACGTATATAATACTATAATGACGGCACGATAAACGTCCCATTATACATCTACGAATATAAATAAAACAAACCTTAAATGTATTGACTAATTTTGTACTGACGATATTTCATCACTTTCTTATCTTGTGTATTTGTCATCAACAAGATAAAATATCCAATGAAAGAACCTTATTTTGAACAACAGTATTCGGATTTGAGTTGATGAGACATCACAAACGGAATTAGACCAGATTAATATCGAATACAAGCATTAACGTTAGTTCTAAATATAGGAATCATTGTATAGGTAATAATCCAAACAACACCACCAACAACACCACCAACAACACCACCACCATCACTACCACAACCATTGTCACCATCATCATCATCATCATCATCATCATCATCATCATTATCTTTGTTCACATCAATCTAACACCGACGATGCCTCTGCAAAAGTTCTTATCCAATTTTCTCCTTGACCATTATCACTCTGGGTTTCGCTCTTCTTCTCTGTAAGAGAAGAGCTACATCTGGTTAATATATGCTGTCTTCATTAAGTGACCTGATTTAATCTGATCTGTAACTATGTATGTGATATTTCCAATGCAGCCACGTTTATACTAAAAATTATAATAGCACAAGAGTAAGGTTCATTTATGAGTCATTCACATATTATGATTCTTTGTAATTCCAATACAGTACGACTAATTGCTACAAAATTAACAGGCAATATATTACCGGAGGATTTTCTTTCATTATTCTCGTTCTTTCTAGAAAGGCGGGCAATACGGATAAAAACGTTTGGTTTTAACAAATTAAGATACATCGTCCAGCGCTTTTGCAGATATTGACATTTTTAAGTAAGATTGACGGACCATGAGATGTAGATGGGCCGGGCACTATTGGACAGTAAGTCAGTGTTTACGTACCCTATGAAATAGACCCACAATGCTACTCTTCAGACTTTTCATTTTTCTTTCTTCTTCTTGATTCTCTTTCTCTTCTTCTCTAAGTTCCTCCCTGTTGGCTTTTCTGGCGTCAAAACGGTCATGCTCTGTCTGTTTGTACTGTTTCAAATCTCTCTTTTCGTCATCGTCGCCTGAAAACCGTACTCGAATTGCAACTAGAACCTTGGAAGAAATACAAATTATGTAATGATGTAATTTTTAGTAGTTGTTTTCGTACATAGTTAATTTTTCATTACTTATTGCAACTGACCTGCAGTTTTGTTCCATTCATCGAGCGTTGAAGAAGCTGTGTGAATTTTCTTTGCTTTTTTGAAGATAGGATTTTTTCTAAATATTACTGTCTCTTTCAACACCGCCCTCCTTTTTAAATATAAACGACGGGTCTGCAATACTCTGTATGGCAGCCGATATTCGATTAAATTTATCGTAGCATTGCGCATCTACTATGCGCATATACAGTTATATATTCTGTGTAATAAGTTTTGATCTCTTACCTCTGCATTAGTTGCAAAAAACATCAAAAATATCATTGACCCCTGGAACGGACAATAATAAAGAGAATCATAAGGTATATATCCGTTTTCACAATATTGGTGCTGCCGAAAAAAGCTGTATTGGCAGTGCATCAATCACTGGAGGGTCGTATTCAGGTGAGGAGAGGACAATCAATCGTTGACAAATGTAGTGTTTTTTGAAATTATTCAATCCCTGAAAGCAGTCAATATTTGAAAATGACGTTTCTTTCGAAATTATAGATGTGGAAACATGGATATTTCACTTATTTACGTAACTTGACCGACCGTAGTAGATGTGATAAATCGTTGCAGTGTTTTTGTACATGCTTATTCTATTAACCCCTACTCCATCCATGTTGTCGAGATTTTCGTCATGATTCCGCTTTTCGTGTATGAACATACAAGAAAGTGTACAATATGAGTTTTACCCTTTCTAGCTTATTGTCCTGTACAAGGCTATGCAGATCACCAAAAAGATTTCTGATCCATCTTGCGTGGATAAAACAGATGTATCATTGGGCGATCAGTTGGAACGATTATATTGAATGGATCACGATAGTTGTCAAGATTGTGAATATGTAAACCAAGTAAAGATAGCATACGCAAACAAAGAGTACTATATTGACCTACCTGGGTGAACTCACAGCCGGCAAAGACGTATCCACAATACAGATCATTTGTGTTCGAAGAGTAAGTTCCAATCAACCAAGTTAATGCTGTTACTGGCAACAAAAGCATTATTCCTCGTAGGTCTTCCCTGTTTAAGTGTAAAGCATTTCTCATTTTGAGGTCAAGGTAACATTGATCGGGGAAATCCAAAAACCTGCGAAAACTACTTCGTTTCAAACAATAAGACTCAGTTTTCAGATAGCAGAGGCAAGCAAATAACGAGAAATTATTTAATATTCAAGTTCAAGAATAAATCTTGTTGTCTTAATGAAAGAATCAACATTTATATTGATCATGCCAGTCGATACGATAATCTTGTTATCATTTTGGTTACTATTTGAAATCGAATAAAATATGTTAAAAGTAGACTTAGGAAGCTTTTGATGCCAGACTAAGCTGATATGTTTGTAGCTAAAATCTGCCACTGATAATGGGCGAAGATTCATACGTTAAAGCAATGTGAATTATAAGCTTACCAGAATTTCTGCCATTCAGCAAATCCATAAAAGACTCGTTCTGAATCAAATTCACGTTTTGTAAGAATTAGCAGTACGATACTAGCCTGAAAAAAACAAAAACACACATACACCCATATGATAAGTATACACAAAGTTCCGGATACAATGTGTAAACTATACTGACAGGGCAAATATAACGACACCGAATACAATAAAACGTAATAACACTCTACTTATCTACTTTAATTTGACGAAAGCAAACTAACAACGTTTAATAAGTTGTTCCATCACATACCAGATTCATCATCGTCACAATACATATGCCAGGTACCATTACAAACATCGCTGTAGGAAACCAGAATCTAGGAAACAGAAATTGCAATAAAACATAAGAATGATCCGTATGAAAATCTCTCTCTCTCTCTCTCTCTCTCTCTCTCTCTCTCTCTCTCTCTCTCTCTTCGTATATTGAAACATATTGTAAGTCTAATCCTCAAAAATATGCTCAACTTACAAGCAACCCATCAACCCGAAGAATGCATAAACTCGCTTTATCGATTTTTGTATCAGGCCGTGTAGCCGTCTCGCCAACAACATGTGTCTCGATTTTACTGAACAATAACAGGAGGACGAGAAGTACTTTGTTTGTGACTTTTCCGTGACAATTCAAATAGTGCATGAATCATACAAGTCTGATCTTTTGATTTCTATCATTAGTTACGCGTACAATTAGCAGGATGCTAAATATTGTTTCCAAAAACGTGTGTCCTGAGTACTGCAAACAACAACAGTAAATCCTTAGAATGTTAGATATATTTAATAGACGAAATTATTATGCTGTTGAATCTACCGCATTTTCTCAAAAAAAGCAGAATAAAAGCAGAAATTTCTGGTGAACTATTTTAACCCAATGTGTTGATTTTAGCTTGCATAGTTGACTTGAATTGCTAATTACTTCATTGAAGATTTTGAGAGTGAGCAAATATAAAGTCTGCCGCACAATTATTTCTTTTCCCATGTTTTGTCCAACGTTTCACATGGAACATTTAGCCAAGTAAAGCGTTAACAAGGCAAGCACGACGGAAGTGTAACATACGTTTGCCTGTCACTGTATATATCAATCCGGATCCAAAGGCAAATTATTGTGACACAGAAGGGCGCCACCCAGCCATTGAGGAAGTACATGAATCTGGAAAACACGACAGAAAAATAATATAAATTAAACATGGCGCCATGGCAAGATATGAGTAAGTATTTGTTTGGAATCGTATCTTTTATCTCTACAGACATGTTGGTGTGATGACAATGTGTAATCTATAAGGAAACTAATTTTTTTTATTATTAAATTCCTTATTTGTTATCTTTATTAATTTTTTCAATTTATTTAAAGGTAACACATTTTCCACTTAAAGACTCACATAGTGGAAAAATATCCAATAATGTTGAAATATACTATTATTATAGGATCTTCATAATCAATAGACATATATGGTAACTAAAATAGTAAAAGTATGAGCAGATAGTATCGAAGACATGCTTAAAATGTGTGGTCACAATGAATGCCTTCACAGACAGACAACTCCATAACTAAGGTAAAACAAAAATAAGAAAAATTATTCGCCTACATATTTCTCTCGAGTATATGTGTATAACGAAATCAACAAACTCAGTTTTAAATTTTGTTAATAAGCTTACTTTCCATGTACGCTGGAATATATGTAACAGGCCAACCGTCTGTACGCCTCGATTGATAAATTCAGAGTCCACGCACTGGTACTGAGAAAGGAAAACTGGATGACAACCGTAGAAATGTTGTTGACCTAGGAAGATAGAGATATAATCGTAAAGTCGTGCGGGATAAAAAAATGCACACATAACTGCATACCTTCAAAGGATCATTTTAAACATACATACTACGTACATGCACACTCACGCACAGACCATACGTATATACATATATACATAGACACATACAAAGATGCATCGATACATTGATAAATATACATATATATATATATATATATATATATATATATATATATATATATATATATATATATATATATATATATATATATATAACTAAATACAGACAGACAGACATTAACTTACCATAATATTTTGTGTTACTCCTCCGAGAAATACGAACAAGGGCATCGGTAAGAAGGAATAGACATAATGACGAGTCACGTAATACTGGTCGGTGTCCAAACTGTCGATAAAAGAAAACCATTAGAAGAGATAATCAAACTATAGATTCTGGAATATGCACAACATATCGTGATGAAGGGTAAACAATACTGGCATGTTTGTCAAATACACCTTAAAATAAGTCAAAATATGAATTTGTTATGACGTGTCTCTGCAACTTGAAAGTCCAATCACCGGCAAAATGCTTGATATACACATATGTTGATTCTGCACATTTGTCAAATACATTAAGTATACACGTATGTATACTAATAAATGCATAAGTACAGTGTACACCAAGTGTGCAAAGATCTGTGTTACGTATACTCTTGATCTACATAGATATGCGCTTTGGATACCAACGTATTGAAATGTTCCATATACAAAGATATACTGGTATGTTACGTTTGCCATTAATATTGTGTTCCATATGCGTCCATATACGTAAATATACTGAATGTATATGAAGCGTTTTGTCCAGTGAATGATAATTATATACAAACTTTCCTGATACATTTCCGTACGAATTTGCAATAATAGTTATCTACTCACCCGGAGAGAATAATGAACACGACTGACAACAAAGTCAGAAGGAATGACAAGCAATTGGCTACCACGATGGTACCATCCCTTGCAACAACGATGAATGTCTAGAGATCAAGAGAATACCCTTGTCAAAGTTTGCAAATGTCCACATTTGTAAGTAAATGTTAAAACCATCTGAATACATTGACAGTCGAGGTAATGATCAAAACTGCGAACTTGTTGGGCTTTAGGACGAGTCTCCATCTGTGAAGCTACACTATAGTACTAATACATGTAAACACTGCATCAAATCAGCTCGGACAAGACAATTATGAACTTTCCCAATCAAGACCATTACGAACGGTGTATCTGTTGCTAGCAAGATCAATGCTCATGCGGAAGACACTGAAATTGATTGAACCTGATAAGACGTTAATTTATTCTTTTGTAGGCTATGATCAATTTATTGTTATATGTACTACCGTAGATTTATCGTCCTGTATTAAACTGTGTTAATGTCGATCTCAAGCGAATTTCAAACTCGTTTTGGTTATTATATCATTATATCAAGAGAAGTTAAATAACTGTGTGGTGTTCGACCGAGTCATCGTTACATGGGAAATATAGTTAAAGAACGGCATATTGCATCAGAAAGCATTGGAACATACTGCATATGTGTAGAGTGCATGGCATATCTTTGAATGAATTATAATCTTTTAATTCTATTTATTAAATGAAATGATTAAATTTGTATTCACCTTTCTGCTATCAAGATAAGTTGCCATGATGCAACCGTTCTAGAAAAAGTCCACATTGAGTCTTTTGAATCTGATTACTAGTGCGCAACGTTAGAATGCATGTATGTACAAGTTCATTCCCCTTCATTAAGGGATGAACTGATTTAAAATTAATAAGATGCTATATACGAAAATGTCAACCGTTACGTATACAACCAATGGTTTTTTCTCCAATCGTCATGTCCAGTGCTACTATGGTTGGCTGAGAACACAAACAGGATGTGGAATCTTTGGTCGACTTTGTTTTGACAAGCGAGCATTCTTTGTATTTCCAAACCCTTTGGAAGGTAATTAGGTAATTAACGGTTATCATTATACAAGTATTGTGTAGGAAATATATAATATTAAAGTATACAGATGTCCTCTTGACAAATTACAGAGCGTGATGAGGAAAGTAGAGCATTATAAATATAGAGACAAATTGCTTCAAGTACAAAGTAATAATGTATATTTTACTAATTTTCACGAATCCTGCAATCTTCAGACAGAAGTGAAAGGATTCTTTGCTCTGCGCTATCATTTATATGTTCGCAAAACATATAAATTTCGACCTCCTTTCACATGAGGTCAAAACAAGCCACTTAAAAAACAATGACAGTACAGATTCCACACCAAATACATTTGCAAAATACACATATGCTCTCGAATGTTGCCTCAAATGGAAAGTTTTGTTGAAATATTAGAGGTGTAAAAATTTCTTGTAGACGTAGCATCATGAGCTACTGCGTGAGAGAGACAGGCAGATAGGGAGACATATATGCAGAGAGAAGGAGAGACTTTCTGAACGATATACTTACAGTTTGGGTTTATCAAACTGCATCGTCACACATTTTGACTTATAGGCAGGCTGTGAAAGATAACCAATAACTTGTAAGGTGCTATTCTAACCTTGCTTAGAAGGTCTGTCTGTCTGTTTTTATGTATGTATGTATGTATGTATGTATGTATGTATGTATGTATGTATGTATGTATGTATGTATGTATGTATGTATGTATGTATGTATGTAGGTAGGTAGGTAGGTAGGTAGGTAGGTAGGTAGGTAGGTAGGTAGGTAGGTAGGTATATATGTAGGTACATGTAGGTATCTATATATGTAGGTATGTATGTAGGTAGATTAAGGTATCTATGTAGGTATCTATGTAGGTATCTATGTAGGTATCTATGTAGGTATGTTTTCTTTGTATATGTGTATGTTACGCAAATACTCGAAGTTGAAAAATCTAGAATGGAGAATATGTACTGACCTGCCAGTGGGGAATATCAAATTCCAGTGAGTCACGTTTCAAATTTATATTGTTTTCCACTGTAGGTTCTGACCATCACAACGGGGCTATTGATGGTATGTTCTTTCCTCTTCATTTGTTTTCCAGTCTGCCGCTGCAGCACTCTACGAAGAAAAATCAAAAATAAAATAAATAACAAACTTAATTAAGGCAAACATTATGTCAAAATATATAGTATATAACTAATTCAATTGTAGTGAACGTTTAACAGGTACCATTGACTTATCAATTGAACAGATCTTGAGAGACAAATGTTCATAATAAAGAGTGATTTACTATCAAGTAAAAGAATGGAAATAGTATATAACGTATCTGGTCTCTAATGCATTTGACAATGGATGCAGCAGAATGACACTCGAAACTTATGATATTGTATGAATGTCAAACGACAAGGTCATTGACTGAAAACAAAGAGTTAAGCGTACACATTTCTTCAGTAATATTGCTACAGTCTCCTGTACATTTACTTCAGGGGCGGAAGTCATGCATCGAATCATCTCATACCTTATATTGATTGATTTAGGTTTACTTACTTTTTCATATTCACTGGTAGTATTCCGAATGGGTTATGGTATACAAGTGCCACAACCACTGTAACATCTTAATACAAATAATAGAAAGCATGGATAAGAGTACATATGTACTGATTTCTGGATGCTACTAATTGGCAACTCGTTACATCCTTAGGAGATGATAAAGCAGATCAAAACGGGAAATTGATCTACTCGAGTTTTTTTCAAGAATACGAATGCATATAAGTAATTAATATTAACTGATCTTGAATAAGAACTTAAGAATAAAGGATATCTGGGAAAGGTCACCTCATACATCTTGTACACTTTTACTTTTCCCACACAGAAACTGGTCTGGTTGGGAATATAGGACATCAACGTATTCCACTGTTCTCTTCAACTGTTTTTCCCACAAATGATACACCAGTCCAATGTTTTGGACACTTTTCCCTATATTTGTACCTCGCTTGTCAAAATGACTGTTCTGACCATTTGCTTGATCCCTGGGCCTTTATACTGGTCAGGTGTTAATATTAGACATCTTGTGACCAATAAACAACTTCTAAACAACGAAAACAGTTACACTACTACAACATTTTGTTTAGACGCCGTGGTGACATAACTGCTTTTAACTCCTATGATCTGAGCAAAATTTACAAAGCACTATACTTGAATTCCTGTCATGGCTACGTTTGTCTGTTCAGGGGATACACCATAATGCTAGCTCTGTCGCCTAGATGAATGTCTGGGAAATCCGTATGAAGCAAATTTTTTCCAGCGATTCTTGCGTCATTTTCTAGTCGCATTGCAGGGTTGAAAAGATCACAATGCCAATAAAAGGGTTAACAAAAAAGAGAGAAGTTCTAATTTTCTCACGGCACCATTGCTCTCAGTTTCAGTAGCGCTAAATTTGATTGTCATAACATTTACTGACTTGCTGCAACCTTCATTGCTTGTAACGTGGGCCCATGATGAAATGTAATTTAGTAGGTCAAAGAAGGTTCATATTTAATAGTTAAAATGATTTCGAGTTAATTTAGAAACAGTTTTCAGCTAAAAGATATGGGTTTACCAATCTAACGTGAGAGTCAACATTTAACTTTCTGGATGTCATTAATGTGATAGAAGAGAGGTAAAGTAAACTTATGAATATATTAGACGTAGCCATTTGCGACTCTTGGCTCTGATAGTCACATCTGGCCACTTTTAGATCTATGTGGTGAAAAAGCTGTCATGTACATGTATTTGAACAGGTTAATAACAGAATAATTGTTAACAAAACATTAAATCGAAAGTTATGGCAGGATTGCAGATATATTGTCATCAGTGCGGGCATCTGAGTTAAGTTTGTGCAGGAAAAGATAAATATTTTGCCATTGTGGTATACTGTAAAACTTGTGAACGTTAATCTATAGATGAATGTTATGGCCGATCGTCATTGACATTGTTAGTTTGCAAGAGGTTTCTTACAATCGTTTCGATCAAAAACTGAGATTCAGCTGGAATAGTTTTAGCAGCTTATAGCCCTGTTTGATGTGCAATGCTGAAGGTGTATAGCATGTCATCACATTTTACGAAAACATTATCATGAGCGATAACTGTAAAATCATGTCAAAAAAGTTGTAATTGAAAATTTTCATCGCGTTTATGGAACTTGTGGGGCGCTGCTTTGAGCTTGTCATTCCATAAAATAACTTACCGTCACTGTTCCATTGTTTACTGGAAGTCAATGTTAACTTGGTTCTCAACATTTCACTTGATTCTTCGATATTTCTTCTCGATCGACCTTGGCGGCCATTTGCCACCAGCGACTCCATCATTAAATCTGTGGTTTTGGTATGAAACGCCTGGTATTCTAAAAAAAAATGCGAGATTTTAGGTTATCGAACATTTTAAGAATGAGTCGGTTACATTTACATATAGAACGATGGGAGTGTTACACAGCACCCTGTATTCCACAGAAAAGATGCAATTTGCATGTAAGTCAGTCATGTTTACGTATATAATCAGTCATGTTTACGTATATAATCATCATTATCACTGCGCAGTGCGGTCATGCGTGGCAACATGATTAAATAGACAAATCAATGCTCAACTACATACATAATAAATGAATAGGTTGTATTCACTGTTCAACGTCAATACCATCGTTTAGATTTTGAAAAGCACTTTGTCTGTGCGGTGACCTACTTTTATCTGATTAATTACTTGAAGTATAAAGGTCCCTATTTATTACATTTTGAAAGATTTAAAATGCTGGTCTTAACTTTTTTTGCGCACAAAAGTTAAATAAATGTACATCGTAGATGTAACATAAAAAAACAAATTAAACACATCAACAAGGAATTATCTGTTTACCAATTTATGTAATGAAAGGATCAATAAAATGTAAAACTACATAAAGAAATTCTTTAACAATATTTTACCTATGTTTTTGTATTTCTTGTAAACATCTATATCTTCTATCTGCATAAGGCTGTTCATATGGTCAGCAAACATCTGAAGATTTTCAAAAACTTTGATAGATCCTTCGTGTACACCCATCTTCTGTTAATAAGAAACCACATGATATATTGTGAAGTTCGATCCAATCTAAATATTAGAGACATTGTATATGTTTCATCTTGTTTTGCTGTCAATATGAGGAGAAAAGAGTGTTTGCACTGTACAACAGCTAAAATGTGTTCATTTTGACAGGTGAATACAGATGCATAGTAATCCTTTACCAACCAATTTCAAATGTACTGGGATTTTCTCAGCCAATAAACAGACTGCTATTTAAATATATAATAAATTTGTGACAAATTCTAGACCTTTGTGCGGAACAAAGACCAAAACGTGTAAATGATGAAACATTTTCCAAATCGTATAAAAATAAACAATTTAAAACCATTGCTCTATTCAATGCAATTTACCTTTCATCGTTTTTGGTCCCATTTATGATTTTTAGTGTTTGATTTAATTTTACTGAATATTAATCGTTTTGAGGTCACTAGTTTTTGTGGGACCGAATGCCAGACTGAAACATTATTACATGTTCTCCTCTTATATTAGTCATTAATATGCTTTCATTTGAAAGAATATATAAAAAGGTAAGATCATAATAATGATATTTAAAAAATACATTTGATACGCTTATTAAATATGCTGATAACACCTTTCTTATGTTCTATTATTATCAACAGCCTTCGCACAGAGACACTATGTCTCAGACAAACTTCCTTGTTTATGTTTTTTCGTTCTCTGCTTGATAATTTTTCAGAAATGTCGGTTTTATTTTGCATTTTGAAGAAACTTACACCTTATAGGCTTGGCCTGTGAAAACCACTCACCTGATGAATGTTTTGCCATGGATTTGCCCTGTCCACGGCCAATAAGACATTTGCCACTTCAAGATACGCCTAGAGAGACAGAAAGGAAGTGTAAACAAGAAATTTCGTGATCTGATTGCAACGTTTAAGATGGCAGACTACAACAATCAAGATAGCGGATACAATCTTCAGCAATAAATATTGAAAAGCCAAGATGTTATTCAAGAGAAGATAGCATAAAAATCCACCATCGCCTCACCTTGATATATGTCATCTTTTGCTCTTTGGTGCCTCTCATCGACAAGGGATTTCTTTCCTCCAGTTTGTGAAGTATATCGGCAGCCATGGGTAAGTCGCCACTCAATGTGACATTCTTGTTTGACAGATATCTTACGGTGGTATCGATCAGCTTGTTGGCATCGGTGAGAAGTGAGATATTAAGAACCTGTTGTTTGTTTGGAAAAGAAGAATGAAATAAGCCAACATACACTCAGTACACTGTCCTTCGCTCAACAAGTCATCGTTGATGACACAGTCCCCACTTGTTAATGGGTGCTTTGATTACAGGTCCTCAGAGAGGATAGAGTCCTCTTCATTAGGTCTGTGAAAAAATACTTTTGAATAAATTCGCTTGATACATGTCTGAGTTGTAGTTCAGGACATGAAAAAATCGTAATAAAATGGCCACATGGTGGCCTTAATGGATCGAATCACAATACGGTAGGTGAATGTCCTTGTACCAACTTTGATTAAAATTGTTTGAAATATGCCTGAGTTATGGCTTTGTACATGTAAAAATCATAACAAAATGGCCGCACAGCAGCCATATTGGATCGTATCACAAAACAAATTAAGATGCATATGTATGACATTGGTCAATGTCCTTGTACCAACTTTGAATAAATTTGCTTGATACATGTCTGAGTTATGGTTCTGGACATGGAAAAACGTAATAAAATGGCCACACGGCGGCCATATTGGATCGTATCACAAAACAAGTCAATGTGCATGTCTATGACATAGGTTGATGTCCTTGTACCGACTTTGAATAAAATCTGTAGAAACATGCCTGAGTTGTGGCTCTGTACATGAAAAAATCGTAATAAATGGCCGCCTGGCAGCCATATTGGATCGTGTCACAAAACAAATTGATGTGCATATGTATGACATAGGTCAATGTCCTTGTACCAAGTTTGAATATAATCAGTTGAAACATGCCTGAATTATGGCTGTGTACATGAAAAAATCGTAATAAAATGGCCGCCTGGCAGCCATATTGGATCGTACCGATTGTACCGACTTTGAATAAAATCTGTAGAAACATGCCTGAGTTGTGGCTCTGTACATGAAAAAATCGTAATAAAATGGCCGCACGGCGGCCATATTGGATCGTATCACAAAAAGAATTGACGTGCATATCTATGACATCAGTCAATGTCCTTGTACCAACTTTGAATAAAATCAGTTGAAACATGCCTGAATTATGGCTCTGTACATGAAAAAATCGTAATAAAATGGCCGCCTGGCAGCCATATTGGATCGTATCACAAAACAAATCGACGTGCATCTGTATGACATATGAAGTAATCCTTGTACCAAGTTTGAATGAAATCGATTTGGGCATCTCTGAGATATCTGCGTGAACGGACGGACGGACGCACGGACGCACGCACGCACGCACGCACACACGCACACACGCACGGACACGACCAAACCTATAAGTCCCCCCGGACGGTGTCCGTGGGGACTAACAAAACAAAAGAAAAGAGAAATTACTGTTTTATCATAGACCAGAGTTATTAACTTTTTTGTTTTGAGTCCACTAACGATTTTGAATGGTAGGTATACGTGGTTTTCAAAGATCACCGCAACGTTCACACGATTGTTTTTAAATTGACTATTACCATGATGTAACATGAGGATCTAGGTACGAACTTTTATACCTTAATAATACGCACCAGGACATGAAATCCCGCAAGCATGCCAACGTTCTTTTACAAGAGTGTATTGTTTGGCGATAAAAATGGTTCTTTGCAAATTCCCATTAAAATGTGATTTTGTATAACCCAAAAAACGCATGGGCATAGGGATGCGAACAAAGAATTTCATTACTGCAGGCCTTGTTACCTTGCGAGCAGCTGAAAGAAATAGTTATTGAAATTTTGCATTCAGTTCTGGAATTTTTCGTAGCACTGTGTAGTTATTGCTATTTGTTGGTAATGTACTGACAATTTCATTCCATCCTTCTCTCGTTACTTTTTTCCCAAAGGTTCTCGCATTTTATCGTTCGGCTGTGTTTTCCAAAATGTACATAAAACTCTGGTTTCTTATGTTCAAACTTTACGCTGTGATTAAAATGGGAATATTGAAGTAAACGTACCCCATGTAAGACGTGAGCTAATGCTTCAGATTGACAGTACGCTGTGATTCCACTGTTAACCAGTGTCCGAGCTTATCGCATTCCCGACGGATTAGACCTGCATGGAAGTACAAGAAAGTATGCTTATATTTCTATCATTGTTCAGGAGGGTAACGATCCCTTCTTAGTAACGGAGAGCTACGCCGGCCGGCTATGGCGACATTCTTATGACAACTACTTAACAGGACCCTCAACTTGAACAAAAGATTAATTCCAAAGCGTTTGGCATTAGTTCAAAATGGGGAACATTAGGGAATAGAACGATGTAAGTGAATAAATACATTCACAAGATCATAACAAAATGCAATGATTTAGTTTTATTTCCCTTAAAAGCTGCACCAGGCCCACAGTTGCAACATTTTCTGTTTTGCTTTAAATATCATAGATCAGGACGCATTTACTGTATCCTCATTATCTACGCTGTGAGTATGCATGTGCAGTTTCATTTTGTGAATCTTGAAAATTTGGCAAACTGCATGATTTCTTGCATTTCAAGCTTGAGTTAAGAAGTAAGCCATTTAAACATTCAAAAGCCACACATTTGGATAGATATAATATTACAGCAATATTACTGCTACAGACGGATAAATACTAGACTTTATAACAAAACGTTCAATGTGTTGTATGCTTGGCGGCTCATGCTATGTGTCACGCATCGTTCCCATATCATATGTACGCGCATCTGCAACTGTGGTCATTGCTTGCACATATGCCATTCAATAAAGTTTCTCCTGGGCAGACTGTTTTGCACACGTCACACATGTATACTATTACACAGTGCATTAGATACCATCACTATGTAGATACCGTGCGATTTACAAACAATTGATAATGAAAATCACTTTTTAGTTTTTAATACCACCACTGTGCGAAAAATACATATAGCAATTGAAAGACTTGAAATGAGGCCTTGTAGGCTCGACATTTGATATTTACACACTAAGATCTGGCAAAATTGGTTTGTGGCAGAAATCGGTAATATTGTCTTTCCTAATTTAGAAAGCTACATTTCTTTGTAAGCCATTATACGAATCATCAATTTGTTCTATTGCTTGTTGTTTGCTACCCTTTACCTAAAATAAACTCAACTGGAAGGGAATGTCTAATTACCCTGGTCAGTTGTCAAGTACATTAGCTGTGAAGCCTTTATTTGTAAAGTTTCATTACTTACATGATGACGACGCATGCTCACCTCTAGTTCCATTGGACATCGTTGCCAGTCGGTTTTGCAGGCAGCCTTCGTGGCTGGCCATAGAATACCCAAATTGTCGACTTCTTCCGGACATAACGAGTCACTTTTTCCTGATAAAAATTATGCAAAGATGTTATGCAATATCAAACAGGATAGTGAACCGAACAAATTACAAAGAAATATATGACTGCACTCGTCAAAATATTGTGCGAGTAGTGTTAAATCAGTACGAAGCAGAAGTTTACTATCAGAAAATGATGTGAACATTATGCGTGAATAATCAGATAACCCATTCATAGCAAACATACAACATGATACCTTGGCTAGACCAGTATTGAAACATTGATACAGATAGACAGTCAGGCAAAGAGAAGAGACATAAAGAAGATAGATAATTTTCCATGCTTAACAGAATTTGGCGATTTATTACCAATTGCGCACTCGGCATCATCTACCATTGTGTCTTTTGGAATATCTGGCTGGCATTTTCCATTAAATCGTCTGTAGTGTTGGACACACAGACATGAGAAGCTCCAATAGTATTTACGCAATATTCAGTTCCGTTTGTGACATCGCAGTCGTGTTTGTTTTCCGAACATTCGTCCAAATCTATATAAATAAATCGAATGTTAAGGTAGAACACGCCTTTGGGGACAGATATTCAGGCTCATAACAATTCTGTTCAAGTTTATCACATTTGTGTGCCTGTTTCAAAGTTCTTGGTGTAAGAAAAATTTGAATGTCTTGGGATTCGTAAAAGAATTTTTCGACAATAGAGTTAACACAAGTGGCGGTCATTTTGAATTTCAAATATTGGGAAACATGAGGTAATTTGTCTCTCAACTACCAAATTTAGCTCGGTGATCCCTGATTTTTATTCTTGACGGTAAGAGAATGATCGAATATTCCTTTGAAAGTTTTAGCAAGATTCTGAGTCTTTTAGTTTCGAGGCGAATTTATTTAAAGGCCTAACGTTCAGATCACTTTGATGTAGAACCTTATTAACAGAATGACAATTCTATTCTAATGACTAATTTTGGTTTACGTTTATATATAATCCCCTAAAATCTTCTCTGACGTCATCGTATACGAGTGGAGTTTTTTTCGTGGAGCCGTACGACTTCGAGCCTTCAGCTCGCAGGTGTACTGCTCCTCAAAACAACGCATATACGATGACGTCAAACAGAGAAAAATTCCATGGGATTATATATTATCATATGAACAGTCTTCTAACTTTTCGTTTATGTTGATTCATCAAAGTAATTATAGTCGAGGATAACAAAAATATTGTCTTGATCTCGTTTTTTTTCAAGGGATTGCTTTTATTTAATGAGTAAAACGACCCATCACCCTGGAGGCATGAAAATGTTTAGTGGATACTTTTCATTTATATATCCGATCAAGTTGAAATTTTGATACGCCGAATGTCATCTTTACCAATCAGATATACGGATTCGGTCACATGAACGTGTCAATAATTATCTTGCGTTATCCCTACGCCAAAGAGGTCTGCCATCGGCTGACAGGGGGACTTCACCGCGCAAGCGCCTGGTAGCCATAGTAATGTAACCAGAATGGAATAGTTTTAAACATATTTATGAAGGGAAGGCAACACCAAGATCGAAGCAGTAGTTCATATTCTAGGAGATGTGTGGCTTTCAAAATATCACGAGCTTACGATCTTGGCTAGTCCAAAAGTTCAGTTCGATGGCACTCATACTTCACTGTGACCCAGATCTACGTAAGTAGCCACAACGGAACGTCACCACCGGTCTCCGCCGTTGTCAACTTGTCAATCCAGATCCTGGTCGTCAATGCTTATGTCTTACGATGTTTGATGTTTGCAGTGACAAATAGCTCGCCCGTAGATACCTTCAAATTTTGTAACTTGACGGAAACTCTGTTCTGTTGTACGAATCATGCACTGCACTGTAGAGTTCAGGCTACAGCTATTAACTTATAGCTTACATTTTAGGCCTTCGCTACAGGGTGCGCTTCGCTGTGGATTCGATTCGGTCGATAATTTACAGAATTGTTTATGTGATGAAGGAAATTTATCGTTGTTCGTCGAATGATTTGATGTTTTCTTGCCTTCTCTGTCGCTTTCCGAAGATCATCGAGTAGTACTTGTTTATTCAGTTGAACTTACGTTGAGGTGCAGCTTTCGGTTTTATCGCCAGGTTCAACGTACGTTCCACAATGGCATTGAGCCGTCCGTACTACTAGACTAGAGCGCTATAGCCGCGACGGCACCCCATTCTATTCTTTAGAATAGAATAGCTTCAAAAGTCTAACGACTCAAAATTTCGTTGGACATGCTTTCCATGTTGCCATGTCTGAATTAATCGCTTTACCTCTTCGTAAAAATGTCATGAGAGCACAGTATCTATCGCGACAGTTCCGTCTGTGCACGACAGCGTCATGGTGAAGTGCAGGAAAATAGTTCAGGTTGATGACGTCGAACATGGGTAATTTTGATTTCTTATCCGTCCTGTCCTACGTCACACAGGTGGCGATTCGGGCCAGTTAATGTGATAATGGTAATAATACTCAGGGAAGATTGAAAACAGCTAAAATTTGCTGTCCTGTAACCAGGGACTGCAGAGTATATAAAATTAGGCAATTAGATATTGATCCACCCCCAAAAAATAAATAGAAATCCAAGAGCCATTATTTATCCGAATACGAAGGAGTGTATATTATTCATCACTCACCTACACAGACTGGTAGTGTACCATTCAACTCTCCATCGATACAACGAGAAATGGACTTCTATCTGGTTTCGATCCAGGACGACAGGAGACAGAAAAAATATCATCATGAACAATACTACCTGTCCAGACGGAATGGAAACCTTTGAGCTGCACACGACACGCCCCTATAGGAGAAATAAGAACTCGGGTGAATTCGAAGAGACATGTTGCAAATCCTCGGTCAGTTTTCATGCAGTTTATCGAGTCCACTCACGTCATACTTTTGTTGCTACCTGCGGAGTGGAATGTTTTTGAGATAACGATATACCCTTTGATTCCTTCTTATAATTTGTAACACAAAGACAAAAATAGTTAGAATGGAATCTGCGAGAAGTTCAGTACAATCTCTTTAAATGTACACTTTTTTATACTGTATTTATAAACTGAAAAGGAAAAGAACGCGATTGGAACTAATTTGGGATAATTGGATAGTGAAGTAATGACGATTTAATCTGCAAATGTGAGCTCATCAGCTTTACGTTTTAAGTTACACTCTTGTTTTTCTGAGTGATTTGTATTATCGCAACATTCAGCTATACGGCACCTAACACTTTTGATAATTTGAAAATTATGATTATCCAATTATCCAAAATTAGTTCCAATCGTGTTTAAATCATTGCATTTTGATAATCACGTACCTCTTACGGTTATATTGAAAGAACATGACTCGTTATTTGCTGAGGAATCTGTAAAGCTATACGTCACTTCCGTTGCGCCTTGAGGAAAGCAGTCCCCAGGTGCAGCTGTTCTGTTGCGGAAAAGTGTTCCAGAGTTGTCATTGGCTGTGGGTTCCTCCCAGAATACATTGACACATGATGTCGCAAATGTGGTTGCTTTACCTCTTTACTGCAGCATGGTGACGTGATATTTGGACTGTCCACGTCTATTTCGTATAAATGATATGATTGACAGAAATAAATGGATTCACTTTAAATGGTTATGAAATAATAGCAATTTTCTGAAGGTTTATCATGACTGTAATCAAAAATCAATGATCTGAATAATGAACCTTGATGTGTTAAAGTATCAAGGCAAGTACAAACAGAATGAAATACATGCTAATATTGCTACGTCGAAATTTCTGAAGATCTGTATTTTCTATCAACTGTATAGAACAAGTAAATGGACTGCTTTGTTAGAGTACCATCCCATCCAGCCATTAGGCTGTCAATAAACATAGAAAACAACCAAAGCAAGTAGGTAAATCAAATACTATTTGCGGAAACACATATATGGCAGAACACAGACAGGCAGACAGAAGGCGTGCAGGCATGTGTAAATAAATGCTTGAATGCTGGCACATATGATTTAAATACAACATTTGCATTTGAGGTAGTATGAACCAGAAAATTGATAGCCTTAACGCTTTCCTCAAACTTTCCTCAAGGGATCGTTCGACCATACATTCTCTTTCAAAATCAAGAATAAAAAAATCGGGAAACACCATGCAAATTTTAGTACTGGAGAAACAAATCACCCGTCGTTTACTGATATTTGAAATTCAAATTCAAATTTAGGATTGATAATTCAGTTTAGAAAATGTATAATCGTATCGGCTGTATTTGTGGACTAGAACAGAAAATCGTCACATTTTGATAATCACATACCTATAACTGTTATATTGAAAGAACATGTCACGGTATTTTCCGATGAATCCGAAAAGATATACGTCACTTTCGTAGCTCCTAGTGGAAAGCAATGTCCCGGTGCAGCAGTTCTGTTAATAGAAACTGTTCCAGAGTTGTCCGTGGCCACGGGTTCCTCCCAGGAGACATTTGCACACGGTGTCATATAATGTGGTAGCTTTACCTCTTTGCTGCTGCTACATGGTGACGTGATATTCGGACTTTCCACGTCTACAATGTGAATGTGGAATGTTTGGTAGAAGAAAATGAACTCGCTTGAAATCATAATGAAATTTCAGTTTATTATACAAATAACGGGCGGCGCGCTGACCATTAACGTTTATTTGTGGGCAAGGGCGAGAGGAAAGCCACAAGCCTCGCCCGTTAATTTGGCTTTCCTCGAGCCCGCGCCCACAAATAAACGTTAATGGTCAGAGCGGAGTCTGTTATTTCCATTATATTATCAGCGAACCAAAGAAAACCGTCAAAATTTGCAAAAATTTCCGGAGCGAATGACAACTGGGCCCAAGAAACTAAACAATACGCGACGCACTGTCACGCGCGCTGTAAAAATTGGCAAATCCGGAGATGTTTTCAGAAAAAAGTATCTCAACTTGGCCCACAAGTGCTCCATTTTATTTTGTGATTGATTATGATTTACGTTTGAGCTGTAAAGTTACGATACTTTGAGTTGTTAATCTTATTATTCATATTCACGGGCATGTAAACAAACCATTACTGTGTATTTGTGGTCAGTCACGTGGTTCAGCTCGACCAATCAAAATGCGACGGGCAGGGCATGGTAATATAATGAAGGTTTATCCTGACTGTGATAAAAATATCAATGACCGTAATTATAACATCTTGCTGAAAGGACTTTAAAAATCCAAGTCATTTCAAGGCTTTTAGTTTATGTGACGTTGGGTAAAAATGCAGGTGGAAAAATGTTATATATCTCGACAGGAACTGCCAGGTCTTCATAACAATGTCTGTTATATATTGAAAATAAATTATGGCCATCTTCTCTTGACAGCTGAAACGCGTTAAGGTGACATACGCCTCGAACGTGAAAGATTGAATTTTTGATCAAAACTCCTCGATGAAATTTGCAACATTCACTTTCCAAATGAACAATAATAATCAGGGGTCACCGTGTAAACTTTGGAACTAGCGAAACAAATTACTCAACATTTTGCAACATTTGAAATTCAAAATGGCCGCCATCCCTGTGTCAACTGCATGAGGTAAAAATAAAATGTTGGTTTTTCAAACAAATAAGACAGTGACAGTTTTTCTTTCTCCAAGACCTTTAAAATGAGCCCCCATAAGTATTAGAGCAGAAAATAATCGTTGAAATTGAGATCCCGAATATCTGTCCTTGAGTCGCGTTCTAACTTAAATTGTAAACTTGCAAATACCAACAGAGTGAAATACCGGCAAATTATTGCAACGTTGAAATTTCTGAACATTTGGTGAATAAAGGAAGAAAAAAGATCGTTTTATTTCGGACCGCCCCGTATCCAGCCATTAAGCTGTCAATAAACATGGAAAACAACAAAGAAGACGCCTTAACCAAATGAGTTATGAATGGAAACATAAATACATTCAGACAGACAAATAGGCAGACAGACACAGAAAGACAGAGAGTGTCCGGCAAACAGGCAGTCAGGTAGGAAAGAAGGCCGGTATGCATGCATTCATACATGCATGAATTTGTAAATACATTTTCACATATATGGGCATACATGATTCAGATACATCATGAGTATGTGAGGTAGTATGTGCTTCAAAAGTAAAAAGACTTAAACTTTTCGCAAATTTTCCTCAAGGAATCTTTCAACCATTCTCTTCAAAATCAAGAATAGGAATCGGCGATTGTCCAGCACAAATTCTGGTTCTGGAGAAAAAAACTACCTGACATTTACCGATATTAATAGTTCAAAATGGCTGCTATCCCTGTGTTAACTCTACGGAGAAAAAGTAAGATGGTCAACGTTTATCTCACACCCAGCCCTTTAAAATGAGCGTCCCCCTAATGGTAGATCAGACACGAATTGTAAAGTTTGAGAGTTCGATTTCTGTCCTAAAGGTGCATTCTGAATTAATTCACTAACAGCTTGACTCACCTTTGATTGTCACAAAAAAGGAACAATTGTAGTTAATTACGCTGCTGTTATCTGGCCTGCAATTTACCCTGGTTTTTCCTATTTTAAAATGACTTCCAGGTGAGCTATCACACAGCACACTAGTATTCCTTATTGATATTGGGTGTAAATCCCACCAAACTCTGCCTTCCGCTATCCCTGGTAAAGTTGTATTTTTCAGGTTGGTGTATTGCCCACAGTCGCCCTCGAGTTCTGTAACATTCCAATAAAGGAAGACAATAAAAAATTATATTAAAAACAAAAAATTGTGCTATTCACTTTTATTCTACCCTACATTTACAATAGCATACCGTTTACTTTGCTTTATCATACTTTATATAGCTGTCACGATTATCTGAGCAATCTGCTTATCAAAAATTGTTCTGTCGAATTAATTTCTCGTAGAAGAGACTAATGCTTATATTCTACTTGGTCCTACATTTTGTAAGTCATTTAACGTGTCTATGATATTCCCTGAACAACATTCCTTCAAAAATTTCCTCCGAGTTGTTTTGTCACGTTATGCATTGTATATCGCAGTGAAATGTGATAAAAACGCGGACTTGTCTACTTCTGCAGGACGTCTGCAGGCAGCTGGCTGGGCTGGGCCGGTTGAGCCCTGAAGCCAGCTTAGTCTGGTTCCCTACCCCCTTTCTACGAAAAGGGTCAGGTATGCGCCATTCTATTCACGGCACAGATTGGACGACACAATGGAACATTTTGATTGGCTAAGGGGAGAACCTGCGTCTGCTGCGTCCGCTGTAGTGTTATATGTTGTTTCAAATTTCAAAAACAAACAAAAAACTAACTCGATTCTGTTATTCGGATGAAGTACGGTCTTTCACAAATAAATCCCCTCGTACGACGTTTTGCATAATGAACAGATTGATTTTTGAAGACCTGTGTAATGTTCATGTAACTGCCCTCCCTGCTTTGTTGCTGAGTTACTGTCAAGGGCACAGACATTTCGAACATTCCAGCCTGATATCACGCACCACGCGCATCCGCCATTTTGCCCAAAATCTGGGCAAAATGGCTGGCGCATACCTGACCCTTTTCGTTAGCGCAGCCAGCGGTAGAAAGGGGGCAAGGAACCAGAGTAGAGTCAGCTGAGGCATTTGCATATTGTTTACCAGGTGCAAAAGACATGACATGATATGTAAATCAAAGCGGTACTTCTGAAATCCGATTCACAAATAAAGCTAAAATCCAAACAGTCCGGTGGACGCGACGCTTATAATTAGGACAAGCACAGGATGGACTGTGGGACAAGCAACAAAGTACCAGCAACCAGCATCATAATAAAGTATAAGCAGTCATCGCCATTGATGTGAGCAACAGGAAATCTTCAGCATTTTCGCGAGCCAGACCATGCTTTCCGCTCCTCGGACCTACGCAAAAATCTTACGGGTAGCCAGGTTTATGACGATATCTGCAGATTCGACTGAAGTTGTTCCGAGGATTATTGTGTTGCGGGGAGATTAATTGTACAACACGCGTTAAAAAACACTAGTTGTCATCACAAGAAAAAGGCACACTATAAACTTAAAAAGAAAAATTAAATCAATTTAGAATTTATATATTTTTATCAACAAAAAACAACCTTCATTATAGTACCTGTTCTAAAATTTCCCGCACTGTCGACGTGACATGCTTGCTATGCTGACTCGCGACTTTCATTTTCTGACCATACGTATTAACATGTCGATTTGAGCATTTTACTTTATAAATTTAACATGTTGCCTATTTTGTGCAAGAAGAGTTGCCTATCTGACCGTTCACGACTACTCACATCGAAGAGACTATTACACTTCGACCTAATAAGTGCGTCATGCTGCAAGATACGTAGGTCCATGGCAGAGCATGACACAAGGGACGACGTGATTGTGAAGCAACTGAGCTGAGCGACGCGACGGCAAGGTCGTGTTGAAAATTAGCAATATTGGCGATGTCGTGCTTTAAATGCTGAGATGGCACCATTTTACAAGTGGTATAGCCACAAACTGATGACGTCAAAATCGCCGTACACAAAACACAGAAGCCCGGTAATTGCGGCACTGACTAACTAATAAGATTAAAATAATATACAATTGCATTTTCTTCAAATCACTGTCACAATTTCCGACTGCTTAGTTTTTGTGTCGGAGTGAGGGCCAGGAATTGGGGTTAGCTGACCAAATTGTCAGAACGGAGAGAGCGTAAGCGTAAAAACGTGTATCTCCCTGTCATTAATCAATCATTGCTTCCACATAGGTATCAGGGTGGCTGAAGAAGACGTGAATAGTGCAATAGGATACTAAAAAAAGAGGGAAAGGAGTGAAGATAGTAAAAAATTGGGACCCTTCTTTTCAATCATTTCCCCCTAAGTTTCCGAGCCCCCATTCCTAACTCTTACCCAAAAAATAATTTATCGCCCCTTTTAGAACGTAACCTTTGACCTCCTTCCATAAGTATGCACATCTTTGATGTCATCAGTTTGTGGCTATACCACTTGTAAAATGGTGCCAATGAGATAACGTGAAATCCCTTTGCTCAAAATTGCATCGCGTGCCTACCAACCGGATATAGTCTGACAAAGCTTCACGAAAACAACGTTTTCAACAGCAGATTTCCTTTTTCGTGTTAAAGCAGCCTTGAAATGTTACTCGGTTGATCTCCGGCATTGTTCGGCACTGTTCGGTTACCTAAATAGGTACTTATAGTCGTCGCTCAGTCACGATGCCTCTTTAATCGACGTTTAGTTTCCATAGGGTTCTTGTTCATCACGCATCTGGTATTTTTGGCGAAATTGTTTCCTTCGGAAGATATATCAATTAATAAACGGTGAAACAGCTCTGATAAACTGCGGCCAAACTCAATGAGTATCCATACCAAACAATTTTACTGGTGATCCGCATCGGACAGCGTTGTTAGTACCACTAGAGGGACCGTGCTTTGCCCAACGTCTATTTAGCTTCAACCGCTAGCTCATTCACACCTCTACCTTGGCAAAAGCATTGAAGTCGTGTCAATCGCTGAATCAAGGCAAGCTTTGAAAGTGCGAACATCGACTGTACCCTATACTCATCGCTAATGTACGATCTTCCGGTATTTTCCTGCATTCATTTGACAAAATTGTAAATCTTCAGATTCGTCACGACTTGCTGCATCTGGCTGAACGGAAACTAAACAGGAGGGACTGGTTGAACGCTGAGGTGACAAATTAAACGTGAGAGAGGAGAAATAGTACCAAGTGAGGTAGTTCAGCGGTATGGGCATTGTGTAAACAGAATGCCTTGCAATTCACAGTCATTTTCAAGGAGAGCTTTAGAGGTGTGAAAGACTTAGATAAACCTTCGTGTGTACTTCGAAAAGGCGAAAACGTCGACCGACTTGGTTTTGGGGACACACCCGCCTGCAACTTTTACTTGCTTATAACTATATACAGCGCGCAACTCTCAATGTCAGAAATGGAGAGAACTTATCTGCAGGGCATAGAGATTGATTTTAAAAGTTTTTGTTAAGGGCATGGCTTGTCATAGACACTTTAAACACTGTTAAAAACCAACTTTCGAAGGGACGCAATGTTCCTGGATTCAACTGAGAAAATAGTGTAAGATGCCTACCATTGCATTCAATTTCAGAATTAGTTAATGATTGGGATATCCATGACAAATTTCGATGTATATTTAGCAGGACATCTGACCATTTTAGTAATTTATGAATCACCTAAACGACTTTAAATATCACGCAAAGGCTGAGCCTTGTGCTACGGAGGTAACTCGGGTCGGTGATCCTTGACACAAGACGGCTGCCAGCGAGCAGCGCGCACACGGCTGATGCTATCAAACGGTGCGATATATCTGAAACGAAAATATGCTTTTTGATTTATATTCATTTTTAAAGTTAATTTAGTAGTACTATAACTTCATTACTTAATAATCTTGTTAAAAACAAAAAAGAAACTATTGAAGCTGGGCCGTGACGTACGATGACGCCATCACAAGGATCAAGGAATTGCAATGGCAGCGACAATTCCGTCAAAAATTTTAAGCTTATCGTATACTGACATATAAAAGATATTAGCACATACGAAAAGGGACTTGTCCGGTGCAACACTAACGAAGGGTAAATATTTAATGCTTTCATGCTATTGAGACTTAAATAGACATTATGGGCTACTTGCCAATGATTTTTACGCATGATTCTGATTTATAACCACTGACGCTACTCGAAATTGACGATAAATCTTCGATGTCGATATACTCATCTATACATGTAACGTGTGGCTTGAAAATTGGCGTGGTAATAATTAATAAAAAGCGAATACGGTATTAAATTATTCACGGCTCTTACAATATACATTACAACACGAACGTAAGAAATTAAGTCAGCTCATTATTGCACCACTGAATATGCAAAAAGTATTAATGATATTAAAATCCTTTTTTGCTGCTGATACGCTCGCTAACTTAAAGTCAAATATCACTGTCCAAGCCAAAACACGTCTGCAAGGAGTCTCGAGTTCCTTATATTTTCGATTGCCATATTGTCATATCCTGTCGATTTTTTACTCTGATATTTTTAAGCAAATGGATTCATGTTTGATTGATTGATTTTAGAAGTCGTTAGGGGTAGAAGGACGTTGGGCGCACATTGTGCTTAATGCACATCAAGACGATAATGAGAAAGGCCATTGAAGCATGATGCTAACTGATTATCTCTCTGATAACTTACCAGCCCACACTAAAATATCGCACACTGGTGCTAACGTTTGATTTACCACTTCAACGATCACACGTCGCCCGTACCCATCATTATCGTTGTCATCAAAACATGAAAAGGACAGGTATGGGTTCTCTTCAATATATGTCAATGATTTATCTCCACAGGACCGCTTTGCTCTTTGATGAACTAAACTGACTTTCATGTTAAAATCTATGATATCAACAAAATGAAGAAGAATGCATGGTTAGACATTGATAGAGATATTTTAAGGTATAGTGAGTAAAACTCTATGGGTCTGAGTCGAAAAATCAGTAGTGAGAATGCCCAACTACCTCGTAATATATATATCAATACCTGCAGGTTCATCTGTGCTTGTATTCAGTACAACTGTTATGTTGCGTGTGGCATAGATGGCGCCAAGATCAACTTCTACCGTCCAGGATTGATTTGCTATTACAATACAAGTACTGCAGTCTCCATCCACCAATACATCAAGAGATGAATCGCCTTCCTCAACATGTCCTTGTACCCGGACATTTTTCTTGTTTAATGCGGCATTCTTGAAATCTAAAAAAACGTGTAGGGGAATCTTGCAACAAATCTGATTACAGTGAAAAGTTTAGTATGATGTATTGTGGGTAATCTTCTGTCGCCATGCCGTATGTCTTGATGTAAATTCGACTTTTGATCATCATTTTCCCCGAAAGCAGAAATAACATTATTAATGGTCGCGCCAGCGGCTTACTGACTACGCATGCGTATGTTCATGATATACTATACCTGATAACAATATACATAATATATGTAACACTTGGGCGCCGCCATGTTCTTTTTGAGTGCTCATAAGTAAACAAATAAGAAATGTGTGGAGTATTATTTTATAACATGCCATTTATGAAACATATCTCCTTGTTTGCCAGTAGGTAATATTATCCACCTTTCCACTTTTACAAGATATCATTACTATCACACTTGCAAAATAGAAAAAGAGAGAAAACTCATGCATATATATCAACGAGGACATACGCAAAGAATGCTGTGTCAATAACTAGATGCAAAAATTGCCAGTCGGAAGTTTGGCAGATAAGTTACTATTTCATCAATAACGATAGCACAATAAGTTTTAATCATGGTAAAAAATGCCAATTTATGTCCATCATTTTTACACATTAAACAAAAATCTATACCTGCAGGGCCTGACATAGCGTACGTGTGTGAACTGTTTTCATCAGAGGGTAAACTTGGGGTAGTGGTCGTACAAACGCATATAGCAAGTAACAATTAATTCTATTTTATCCTTTACTATGACTAATTACGATACAATACAAATAACAATCATGATGTAATAACCCGTGGCGCCACACCAAGGGCTGAGCCCTATATAATATTATATACGAGATACGGATGCCAGGTTAAACAAAGGGTATTGCAATCGATCGACTGGCACCAACAAAAAGAATCGTTCATAGGGCTATAGTCTGAAAGATGTAAAGCTTGTCGGAACAATATAACTTGAAATAATTTTAAATTCACAAATGGGTTGAATTGATATCTTTTCATTAGTCACAAACAAAGCCGAATATTAACTGCTAAGAGCTAGTTTGAAAATTTACACATCACTAACGAATGCGGGCAAGCGTTTATGGTATACCTGTCCTTTGTTTGTCAAAGACGTTATGGAAACTGGCAAATGTAACTGCAATATGAGGGAAATGTACGCAACAGCTAAGCTTAAGCGCATAATTAGAACTATTAAAGCAATATGAGGGGTCTTTGTTCGAGACTTTGAAATGACAAAATCGACAGAGGATGTGGAATGATAGAAATGATTGCTAAATCATGCTACTACTCAATGACAATGCACTGACATACATACATTAATAATAGGGTTCCCAAAAAGTTCTAAGCTGAATGTATGAATATCATCCTTTATGAACACTTTTAACTGGACTAAATAGATCGCATTTGTTCATTGTATTGAGAAGAAAAGGCTTTTATTCATATAATTCATTTAATATCTGAGAGCGTATATTTTTCTGAAGATTTGTTTTTAAAAGAAAGCTTGCTTCTACACATCACAATTAACAGTCTGATGTGAAGAAGTCTTCTGTGTGCACTATTTCATCTGTCGATTGAAACAGGCGTCACCTCATTTCAGATTCTGTTCTCCTACATAGATCGTAGTCTAACAGCAGAAAGCAGTATAAATCAATGCGCGTATCAGCGCTTTTGACTAGACCAGAAGCACTGCTTGCATACTTTAAAGTGTTAATCTAACATGCACTTGCGATTTACGTAATCATACGACGTCTGTTGAACCAGCACTCTGTGCTTGCAATTGCCAGCTTTGATTAGTGAATGACCCATGACCATTGCTCTCTCATGCAAGTTTTTGTGTGTCTGTACGAGCGGCCTCCTGTTCGACCATTGAGGTTCGATGTAACATATTGTCTTACTGAAAGTACCACAAACGTATCGCTTCTTATACACTAGTACGCAAAAATGTTAAAGTGCATGTTTTTGCGATGAAAATACTGCAAAGCTTGATTACAATACTTTGGTTTTAGAATTCCATTATGACAAATTGACATGAATAAAAGATAACGGTTTCGTAGTACAGTAAAATAGAAAACAAGTGTTCAGTTAAATTATTATGAGAAGAATGGGTCAAAGGAATGGGAGGTTTATGCTCACTTCTTACATTCCATTCCTCCAGGAGGGTAATATTTTGCAAAGGCACCACTGTGCATTTGCTAGTTTATGATGATGCACATTCTCAATATGTTATTTGCAGTATTAAAACACTTAATGAGAATTGCCATAGCTGCCCCGCGGCGCCTTTAAATTACATCCAATCAGTTAAACACAAATTTGTTCTCTGTGAATGACGCGCCAATAAAAGGAGAGAAAGGACTGTCATACGATTTTTATTTTTGAATAAGATATGTCTCCTTTGTAAGTGTCAGCTTCACATGTTCGACAAAAATCAGGATGTTCACCATAATGAAGTTCTGATAGTGATGTGATTTAAATGTGGTGAATAGTGGCTATTATTCAGAATATAGTGAATATACAAAAGTGACGATCATAGCGATGAAGACTAATATGACTTGCATTTTTGAAGTAAAACAACAAGATTGAATATGCAAAATTTGGAAAAGCATCCATCACATGATAAATTTCCATATCATAATGAATTTGACAATTATTACAGTTTCTTGACAAAATCAAGTCTCATTTATAGTCAGCCACATTCAAACTTTTAAATCTAAAACTTAGGAGGGCTTCATTCCAACTTTTGGCCATACAAATTTTGACGTGGGCGCTATCCGTTCAGGCCCCGAGGACCGGATAGTGCCCACGTCTATGAATCTTCAGCGTGAACGAGGGCGATAAAACTACAAAGAATGTTTCGGATAAGGCTTGCAGGAACGCAAACAAATTATATCCTCTAAGTCCCAAATTCTACACTTGGCTCTTCTAAGTATTTCTCTGCACTCCCACCTGGTCAGTCCACAAGGATTGGATTTTTCGATAGTTGAGAACGACGACACCAAACGATGAGTCCATTGTCCATTTAGTTGAAACGGATACTAGCAAAAAGTGCATGTTCTGTTGGAAAATACCAAAGTCACCACGTTTGGTCGAAAATGAAAAGAAATGCGTTGCGACACACGATAATTTCACAGTCCCTCAAACCACGGCCATACATGAACGCGCTCGCGTATGTCCGTACGCTCTAAGCTGACATTGAATGGTATGCATTACACGTCAGCGACGAGTGCTACGCTTGCGATCGTGTCGATCGGTACGACGGTATGACATGAATCAATGGTCCACTTCAAGTGACTTGAATGACTATATACAAAACTATTTTGATGTTTTCTGCTCTGTTATGGACAAGGTCTGGCATTCACAGGTGCAGAACATTTCGGCCAAGGGGACATAACACTAAAACAAAACTGACCAACTTCGCCTTTTGTAAGCGCTAGCGTTCCCGGGACAATGATTCGTTCCGCCCGTACCGGGGCCCGTACCTCGATCCCAGCTTTGTACTTAGCCGGGAGTTAACTGTTTTTATCTTTTATCTAATGTAAGCCTAGTGTAGCCATGTGAGATATATATATGGTCCAATTTCGATATGTTGTACTCTAATTTTGATATGCTGACTTATTTACTATATCAAATCACAGACAAACAGAAAACTCAACTCACTGCTAACATTGCCGGTCAACTTCAAGAATCATGTCTCAATTTTCTCAATTCTCTTCCAATAAACCCGAGACAATTTTACTGACAGTATTACACTGTCACAAACTAGTCTGTTATGATGGACTGTGTATACACTAAAGTTTTCAGATCTCTCCGTTCAAGAGACGAAGACGGTTTCTCTTACAACTTATTAACCAACAAGACTCAAATTATGATGATCGTTCTTTCTCGTATGTCGCTGTAGCAAGCAGCCATAGCTCTCGTACGTTGCGACGGAATAACTCTTTTTCCATTGCATGACTTGGGGTTTTCCCGTTGCAATCTATATTCGTCCGGAAAACGAGAGCTACGACTGCACAGATGAATAGACTTTCTAGTCATATTCGGTCAGCATCAAGTACTGAAGTTTTGAAATCTTGACTAATGACCTGCTTCTCTGAGAAAGCATAGTCATGCGACAAGCGCCAGTGAAAATTTTCTTTATGCTTTGTCTGGAAAACTTAGGTGATTTTGCTCAGCTCACTTCTGACGTTGCATTTAGTTGCGTTTAGGACCCAATAAACAAAATGTTACACTTGGTGGGGGTGTCCGTGATAAGTGGAACGGCGTTTCTGTCCAATCACTGGCCATGCTTAGTTTAGGCGTCAAATTTAAAATTCGTTGTTATCAGTGCGTACATATTGACACACACACCCACCAACTCATTAAGCTGGCAAAAGCTCTCGCAGAAATTTGTATGGGAAAAAGTTGTCATGTTGGCAGATTAGCATTCAGGAGTTTCATGCCTGAAAGAAGCATTGGGATAATTTGAAATTTTTTACATTGTGTACCACCCCTATTATTCCCTTCCATCCCCTCATTAAAGCTGAAATTAAAGTTCCCATGATGAAGCACTAACGGCATTGCGATTTCGCACTTTGACGTGATGATCGACATGTTGGTGAACGCCCTCGCTCGGCCGAAATGTCGAAATGTCGACTGAAGTTAGCCGCCCTCTACGTCAGTGAAAGGGACAAATTAAGCAATCAGAGAGCTCGAAAAGCTTGTTGTTAGATAAAGATTGGTACTTTTAATCGGTCCTTTAGGGGCGCTATTGACCGTAGCTATGTGAGCCACGTGTGTGAGACCGCTCCACGAAAACTTCCAGTTTTCAGTTTCTTTTGTCAAGACTTTCCAGTTTAAGACGGTCAAATAGTACTTGTGACAACTCAAGGGTTCAGTGGCGGATAAAATGGGTGTTACATTGATGGTATGGCGGCAAAGAATTGGAAATTTCCTTCAACCCAGGCAAGCGAAAACGTGCAGTGGACGCCATATTGGAATTAAGGACAAAGTGACGGTGAGCGCCTTTATACGGCTAGCTTTGGTTCTGTGTCTTCTGTCATGCGGGGACATAGAGAGTAACCCTGGTCCAAAGGGACAAAACAGGCAACTATCTGGCACTACTCGAACGAGGCAAAGTAGATTAACCGAGGGACAGTTTGCTACGGCTAGTCCAGAGTCCGATACTTCGCCAACACATACACAACGCCATGACTCGGACAGCAAGAACATGTGGATCAGCTGAAGACTTTCATCAATGCCAAAATTTCGTCACTCCACCAGTCACTTGATGAGAGATTTACAGAATTAGAAGAAAATGTTGAAAGGAGGTCAAGTGAGTTGAGAGAAGGACTAGCGGGTGTAGAAAAGGAACTAAGCGAAGCCTCTAAACGTATCGCAGAGTTAGAGGCTGAGAACACAGAATTGAGAAACAAAATGGAAAGGATGGAATCACAACAGGACTATAATAGTGGTCAGCTTCGGCGAAACAATTTAATTATCCATGGGATTGAACAAGTTCACAACGAAACCTGGGACGATACACAGAAAAAGAAAGGTTCGAGATTTTATCACCCAGAAACTGGAAATTGAAGGTGAGTCGATGGAAATAGAAAGAGCTCATAGACTGAGTAAAGCGAGAACCAACGCGCAACCCATCGTCGTCAATTTAATAACCTATCTCGGTACAAGCGGATTAGGGTATCAGAAGATTTGCCCCCTCTTGTTCGTGAGAAACGTAGGAAATTAGGACCATTCCTTGAAGCCGCAAGAAAAGACAATAAGAGAGCATCTCTGCGCTATGATAACTAGTCATTGATGGGGACGTGTTCGTGTTGGACTCTACCAAGACACCACCACAGTTGAAACAACTTCAGCATAGAAAGGGGTGTGGCCAAGGTCGTGAATCTAACTCATCCACAAGAAACAAAGTCGACACGGTTACGGCATATAGTACGAACGAAAATGTATCACTGCAAGGTCAGCACAGTAATATTCCAGAGACAATTTCTGTATTGGATAATCACTTATCATTCATAGTTTGGAACATAAATGGGTTAAAAAATAAATGGAGCAATTGTGATTTTTTTAACAATTTTTACACAAATTAAATTGATCTTTTTTACTGAAACATGGGTTTCCACTAATCCTGGATTATCGTTATTTGGCTACCAGAGCTATCATGTTAGTCGTAGCAAAAGAAAACATCTTGGGAGATTTTCTGGAGGAATTAGTATTTTCTACCATTCACAATTAATTTTGCAACAATGTCAAATTTTAGCAAGTGAAAAGACCGAGGATATTGTCTGGGTATTATTGGATATGAATAACCTCAAGATTGGTTTTGCAATTGTTTATTTTTCTCTATGTGGTTCAAGCAATTATGCTGACGATCATAATTTTACCTACCTTGAAGATGAACTTGTCATTATCAGATTTTCAATTTATTGTGTGTGGCAACTTTAACAACAGAACTTCTTGTGGTATTTGATTATATTGAATCTGATGACACTAAATTTATTCCTGTGAGTGATAACTATGTAACAGATGAAAACATTCCCCATAGAACTTCTATGGACCATACTGTCAATTCATATGGTTATTTATTGCTTGAATTTTGTAAACATACGGACTTGAGAATTGTCAACGGGAGATTATTTGATGACTGTATTAAATGGAACTTTACGTGTATAAAAGAGCAAGGAAGGAGTCAAATTGATTATGTCATCACTAGGTATGTAAATTTTGAGAAGTTTTCCTACTTTTGTGTGTCCGATAGAATTGAATCAGACCACCAACCAATAATTTTTAATCTCAAGTGTACATCTCCACAGACTCGGAGAGCTTCCAGTGAAATTGCAAATGAAAAAACATATTACTGTAAATATTTGTGGAATGAAAGGCATAAAGATTTGTTTAATGCCTTCTGGGAGGGTAGACAGGGGGAAACTGCTTGAAAGATATTGTTGATGCCCTCGATAGTGGTGATATTACAAAAACTGCTACTGTGTTAATAACATCTATTCAGTCTTCTGTTGAGTGTATGAAAGTTAACGTTTCAAATGTGTCTACCTCTTTTACAAGAAGATGTAATTTTACTGGGTGGTTTAACAACGATTGTCATCTTATAAAGAATACAGTTCTTCGAGCTCTAAATCGTTTTAGAAATAGCAGGTCCATAGACTCCCTCAATACTTACACCAATCTCAAGAAAGATTACCAGTTGCTTTTGAAAAGTAAGAAGAAGTTTTTTTATGAAACTGAGAAAATGAAAATGGAACTATTAGCAAACAACCAAATTCAAAAGATTGTTGGAAGCTTATCAACCCAAGTAAGTCAGGTCCTTCATCGAGTATTGAGGTTAAAGATTGGCATAACTTTTTTCAAACCTCTTCTCAGAAAATATTGTTCACTCTTCCACTGATGATAAGGACCTTTTTGAAGATGTACGTTCTTTTCTACAGAATTTAAACTTTACAGATACTGTTGATGACACTCATGTTGATATGGCTTTACTTGATGCTGAAATCACCTTGGAAGAACTAGAATGTGCTATTTCTAGACTAAAAACGAACAAAGCCCCAGGGATTGATGGTATTACTCCAGAAATTTTAAAGCATTTACCACGACAACTCAAGAGTACTATTGTTCTTATTTTTAATAGTATACTTAATACTGGTAGTTTCCGAAAGAATGGGCTGAAGGATTCATAGAGATAAACTCTCTCTAGAGTTTACCAGGCTACCCTCATTAAATAAAGCAAATAAAATAAAATAAATTAAAAGAATGTGTAAATTATTACAGAGGTATTATAATAACACTCTTATCAACAATCACAAAATTTTCAGTGACATCATTTATCAGAGATTACAATCTAGGTCTGACACTTATTTTCCGCTTATTGAAGAACAAGCAGGATTTCGTAAAAAATATTCACCAGTAGATAATATCTTTATTCTTGACACAATTGTCCAGAGAGAGCTAGCATTGCGTAGCAGATTATATTGTGCTTTCATCGATTTTGAAATAGCCTTTGATCGCGTAAATCATTGTTTATTCTTTTATAATCTGTATGGCTTGGTTCAAAGGCAAATTATTTTCTGTACTACGTTCCATGTCTAGTAATGTAACCGCATGTATTCCTTCTCCTGCTGGTATCACTGAGTTTTTTACGTGTGAGCTTGGAGTACAACAAGGTGGCATTTTGTCCCCCTTTTGTTCACTTTGTTTATTAATGACATTGGCCAAGCTCTTCATCATGATCACGCTGGGGTACATATTGCTGCTATGAAATTGTTCTTCCTTCTTTTCGCCGATGATTTGACACTGTTTAGCACTTCTCCTATTGGTTGACAGAGATTATTAAACAATTTGTCTCGCTATGCAAAAAATGGAATTTAAAAATTAACACAGATTATTATATTTAGGAAAATATGTCATCTAAAACATTGTAAAAAATGGTTAATTGATGGTCAACAAGTTGAAGTTGTTCCAGCTTATAGTTACCTTCGTGTTTTGTTTTCTAGCTCAGGTCTATAGACTGGTGATCAGAGGCAGTTAGCAATTCAGGCTGACAAAGCTCTTTTCATTGTCAAAAGTCTCTCTGTAAATTTTATTCTATAGATATAACATTAGCCTTCAAAATATTTATAGTAAAATTTTACCAGTGATGATGTATGGTAGCGAAATTTGGGGGCTACACTCAGGGGAACAGATTGAAATTGTACACAATAAATTCTGCCGTTTTATCTTAAATCTTTACCATAATGCACCTACCTTAGCTGTCAAAGGAGAACTTGGTCGTTATTCCATTCGTACAATCAGAATGACAAGAGTAATTCAGCACTGGTTCAGATTACTCTCAATGTCACACTAACGGATTGCACGTCATTGTTACGATTTTTAATTCACTCAAGCAGAATTAGATAAAAATTGTTGGGCTAGGGAGATCAAACAGTTACTTTTTCAATGGGAATGGGAGAAGCCTGGTTGAACCAGGGAGTTGGCTTCGTCAAAACATTTATTAATTTATTCAAACAGAGGTGTAAAGATATTTATATTCAGAAATGGCAAGCTGGTCTTCCCACATTTCGCACACTAGATACTCACTATAGGTTCAAATGTACTTTTGGTAGAGAACAGTATTTAGATATACTAGGTGACAAATTCAGAAATTGCTTATGTTGCTTTAGAATCTCAGCACACTCACTACGTATCGAAACTGACAGACATTTACACAATGAACGTTCAGAGAGAATTTGTAACTTTTGTGATGTTAAGAATGTAGAGGAATAATTTCACTTTTGTCCGGTATGCCCCTTTTAAAAAGAGCTCGTGAAAAATACCTACCTCGTAATATTTATTAATTTCCTTCCTTAGAAAAATTTGTAATGTTATTGCAATCTAACAATGCTGTATTGTTGCGAAATTTATCAAAATATATTTTCTATGCAATGAAGAAACGTTTAAATGCATCTTCACAGTGATGTAAATATTTATCAATTTATAGTCATGTAATATTCAATGGCTGATTTGCAAGATTTTCTTATAAGTGAAAATTTTCTTGGAAAGGCAGCTTTCCAAGAAAATTTTCACTTATTTTTGTGTACAGCAAGGCCGGTGGCCTACTGTATGTAAATAAATGATTAAATAAATTAATCGTCCTTTATATCTGCACAGCCAACCAGACTAAAAAATCTTACAACCCGGAAAGACACCGAACTGCAAATGAAGACCAGCATCGTTGAGTAGTATATAAAGCGGCGAAGCGACCGATCTGTGGTAACTGGCGCCCTATCTGTTATCAGACTGTGCGCCCTTCCACTGACGAAAGCGTAGGATTATCGCCGTAGATACGTAGCTTGAATTGTTTCAATCACGATACTGCACATCGGATTTCATAATTACCTGACATGTTTTAATTTCCAGAATTACTTGACAATAGCTATCTTTTCACCCACCTTTCACAGGGGGTGTACTTAATTTTCGAAGATTCACACTTTACTTCTTGCCCCATTCATCAAACGCCGAAAATTTGAGCCATTATATCTACTCCTGCGAATAGCATTGTAACTCCTAGTTCAAATTTATGATATGTGATCGAAGGTTTTCATGTGAAATCACTCTCATCAAAGTTCAAAGAATAATTGATATTATTATAACGCCTGCGCCTGTAACTTATAAAGTTTCGTCGTACAGTAAGTTACGGTATCAACAGACGCCGAGTCCAATAACTTTGACGCGGAGTACGTCTACAATAACTTTAGGTGTTATTGGACGCTATTTGACATTTAACCTCAAAACACCTTTACGTCAACACGGAGAAAAAGAAGAGAAAATTTTACATTTTTTACAAAAATATATACTTCTTAGCATTCAGTACTTCCCAAATAAAATCGTGGTCAGTCCAAAACCTGTGAATTTGAGTGAAATTATGCTGCTGACGTACAATTTCTACGCAGCGCATGTTGAAATTTCGTTTCTGCGCGCTTAGCGGACGCGCTCAACGCGTTCCCAGTCTGCTCGCGATCGCTCAGTACAGTGCGCGACGAGCATCCAAAAGACGCCTTAATTTCGACTTTTTTCTTGTAAAGTTGGACTAAAAAGGTGTATAATAATAAGGTTATTCCCAAAATACCGGGATTTATGTCCTTGTACATCGTACGCTTCGGTATTTGTGGAATAACCTTATAATATTATAAAATATTACTGATATTCGACTCGAAGGGTGTCTTTCACTGCTATTGATATGGTGATTTGTAGGAGATAGTGGAATTATCCTGAACGAATCAAATGGTTTATCACTATCAACTCGATGTTGATAAGGCTGGGTCCTGCGCCATCACATGAACTGGCCCGAATTCCTACCTGTGTGACGTAGAACAGGACGGATAAGAATCCGAATTACCCCTATTGTACGTCATAAACCGGAACTTTTTTCGTGCATAGTACCATTAATACATGTAGGCTTCGCGACACAAACAGATTTGTTGTGATCGATGCCGTGCTATTTTTACAAAAAGGTGACCCGATAAATCCAGACATGGAAACATAGAAGGCATATTTGTCCAACGAAATTTCAAGTCGCTAAAACTATATCTTTTCCCAAAAGTCGAATGGAGACGCGACGATCTTTTTATTTTAATGGCTCAGTAACGTCGCAGCTCCAGTCAAGGCGTGTAGGCTGGACGTCGTACCTGGAGATCCCGGTTGGCGATAAAAACCGAAACCTACACCTCAACGTAAGTTAAACTGAATAATGAGTACAGTATAATCTTCGGGAAAGCGACATAGGAGGCAGAAGCATATAGTAATTCGACTAACAACGATCAATTTCTTTAATCGCACAAAAACTCCGTAAATTCTCGCTCGGAATCAAACTTGCAGCGCGGCATAAGGCTGTAGCGAAGACATAAGCTGTCGAGCTGTGTGCAGCGCTGTGGAATCCCATATACTTCGAAAGTTGACACTCAAAACAGAGTTTCCGTCAAGTAAAAATTAGGATGTATCCACGGGCGAGATATGTGTCACTGCAAACATCAAAGTCCGTAAGACGAAAACATTGAGGACCGAGATCGGGATTGACGAGTTGACATCGGCAGAGACCGGTGACGGCAGCGTTGTGGGCACAAACATGCAATGAGCGTGTCATCGAACGGAATCTTTCGCGCTCGCAAAGGTCGTAAACTTGTGTGATATTTTGAAAGCCACGGCATCTCTGAGAATGAGAATTACTGTTTCGATCGTGTCGTTGCATTTACTTCATAAATCTATTTGTAAATATTCTAAGTAGCTCTGAATACTATGGCTATCCGTCGCCAGCACAATGAAACCTATGTCCGCCGATGGCCGACTTGCCTTGGCATCGGTATACAGCAGGAGACAATGATTGACAGGTTCACATGACAGAATTCGTATGTCTGGTTGGTGGATATACCATTTGATGTAGCAAATTTCAGCTTGATGGGATTTATGAATGAAAGTATCTCCTGGGTGACGGGCCGTTTTACTCTTTAAATGAAAGTTATCCTCGTAAGTCAAACACAAATTGCGACGAAATTCATGCAATTTGTTACGATAATTTTGATCCATCTACGTCAAAAGAAAATAAGAAGACAGTTCATGTGATAAATATATAACTTCTCGCCTTCGGCTTGAAGTTGTACGGCTCCGCGAAAAACACGAGTATACGATGACGTCAAACAGAGAAAAATACCATAAATAAATAAATAAATAAATAAATAAATATATATAATTATATATATATATATATATATATATATATATATATATATATATATATATATATATATATATATATATATATATATATATATATATATATGAAAGCTCATTGCAAGTATTGCTGGCAGAGTGCTCGATGGTGCAGATCCAGAGCAAAACAATGTAGTAACGGAGACTAAGGCAGTTTAAGGTAGGCGTTGTATTACTGGACAGTTTCGTGTAGGTAGAACCTACACTCATCAGATACCATAGCCTATTGAACAAGAACGCGGGTGTTCAACAGAAAATATGCGTAGTACTGGACTGAATATGCAAATGAGCCTGAAGTTGAATGGCAGTAAAAAATGGTGTATCTAGTCTGGTTCCCTGACCCATTTCCCCGGTAGAGGGCATGGGGAAATATAGGGTCAGGTACCGGGTAGCCATCTTGAACAGAATTTTGTTCAAGATGGCGGAGGTTAGTCACCTGACAGAACATGCTACAACAAATATGGCTGCTTCTATGTAAACGCCGGTCAAAATTCGACTGGATCAGAATATGTTCGAACACTGGTATCCGAACCAAAAACATTGGCACACGAGACGAGAAACATAAACTGAAAGGATTAATCCAGAAGTTCGGGGAAATAGAGGTGATTGAAGGCTGGCTGTGATATCGCTGCAGTACTTATGGCGTGTATCGAATGCGCTAGGGTCATTGAGGTCATCGCCGACTGTGGCTTGACCCCAATGACCCTAGCACGTTCGATACACGCCACAAGTACTGCTGCGATATCACAGCTAATTGAAAGCAAACTTTGTTGGAATTGTGAACGATGATTGATTTCGATGGATAGAATGGTGTCCGAATTTCATGAAAAATGCCAGGCATCATGTCGACGTTCTAAAAGTATCAAGAGGTGTGCTAAATCACAGTGGCTAAATCATGGAGTTAAAAAGTCTTTCTTTCTACCTCCACGGCTTTTTGGTACAAACAAGAAGTTGGTGTCAAGTGAGCCTAAAAGTGCGAAACCCAAGAAACATGAGAAAAAGTTACAAGTGTTACTTTTATCCAATCACAGCTTGTTTTATTTTAACCCAATAGCGTCCATGTTTACATTAGCCGTACCTGACCCTATATTTCCCCACGCCCTCTACCGGAAAATGGTGTCAGGAACCAGACTATAAAAAATGAATAGGGAGTGACAGATGGTGATGATTTGCCTGTCTCATGAATAACAGCCAGGTTACAAAATTCTTTAGGAGAAATTTACTGGAGTGGCGACATGTGTTAACGAGTCCATTGCGTTTGTTAAGGGTGGCCAATTAGGGTTTGCATATTATAAAATATTTCTCCCAAAGACATAGATTGCATCTGCAGTTGCTGATGGGTTGTAGGGTTTGGCTTGTCTGAGTATTTTCCACGTGATGTTATAATTGATGTTTTTTTCTTTTAATGTCCATATGTATTTACTGAGTTCTGTACTATTCTTTTGGCTATGGTATCTGATGAGTGTAGGTTCTACCTACACGAAACTGTCCAGTACTACAACGCCTACCTTGAAACTGCCTTAGTTCCCGTTAACACTACACTATATATATAATTTATATATATATATATATATATATATATATATATATATATATATATATATATATATATATATATATATATATATATAATATATATACAGCCGTTTGACTCTGTAAGCAATAAGGGTCTAGTACTTACACTTATTTTCGAAATGCATTTGTTCCACTTCTGTCACGTTGAAAAGTTCAAACGTCGACGAGTGCCAGGATACAATGACGTCATGATCATCGATGCCACACGTACTCATCATCAATAGCTGTATTTCTTGCTTGCTAATGAATCGATTCCAAAGATTAAACTCGGTCATGTCTCCCTGAAAGGCTTGTCCACTAAAAAATCCACCGCCAACGTTGTCTTGATCTTGTCCTAGTACAAGAACACCCCCGCCGTCAATTTGCTTGTGATTAGGTTTACTTTTGCTGTGTTCGCTGCTCCTGGCAAGGTTGTTTCCGTTTATGTAGAGCAAATAGTCTTGTGACTGCAATTTCCAAGTAAAACACCAGAACGTCCAAGAAACGAATGTAGACTCTCCGAGTGTAAACCAATATTTCTTTCCACTTAAGGATGCAAGCAGCATGCACTTACCAGGTTTATATTCGTTTTCCATAGCGATGGCGTTGCTGTCGTTACTTATTGCATAAGATATAAATGTATAGACATGGTCAGGTGTAGGTTGCTGTTTTATTTTGACCCATAGACACGTAGACATCTCATTCATGTTAGGAATTTCATCAAAACCATTGTACTTTACATATGATGAGTCGGATATATCAGGGAAAGTAACAACTTTTCCCATCAGTTTATTAGGTACGTTACCTGTGAGGATTATAGTAAAAAATATGCATTTCATAATCAACAAATTTAAATCCGTTTCGGTATTTCACAAGGCTTTCTGTTACACAAACAATACCAAAATTTAAGTCAAGTATAACATGAAGAGTGTTCCAAAAGTATAATATGAAATCACAAAGATTTACATTCACGCTTCACGCCTCCGAATCTACTTATAAGTTTGCTTAAAATTTCCTAGACGAAATTTACAGCCATTCTCTTATCGAATCACGAATAAAGTACCGGTCTCATCCAAAGCTGGATTATGAATTCGGTTTCGACCCAAAGTTACATTATGTTATTATCCCTATTGACGATCTGCTTTATGTACTATGCTTGTTCAAGGAATATATTTGCAACTCTAGCTGTAGAAATAATAAATCTATAAACGATATGTTAAACTTATAATTAGGTAGTTGAACTTTGGAAAAAAGTTATTACCGAGACAGATTGTTGCGAAAACGTGTTTACACCTACATAGGTATTGAGACAAAGGCAATCTTCCTCCCTCCCTCCCCCCCTCTCTCTCTCTCTCTCTCCACTAAATTTGAAAGTTGGATTTAACTCATCCTAAAACATAAGTAGCATAAGCAGAATAAGTACTATTTTCAGTAGATTACTCCTATTAGGATAAGAACTCTCCAATTTATTTACACATTGACAAATCTTTGAGTTCCCTGCGGCAGTCTGGACTTCTCATACTGGTAAAATTTTTAGTCATCTCCTTCACTGATACGAACATTGGCACGGTAAGTCAAGATTTTAATTCATTATAAAATTGCAAAAGTGAATACTTTAATTCTCCGTACCGTAAATAAAAGTCTCAGGAGGATGACAATATTTTCAATATGACGGATTGTAAGAATTTATGCCAGAAATGCCTGATAAGTTGAAGAGATGCATGAGAGCTTTTTGCCATGGTAAAGATTACATTTGCGTTTAAGTATGTATTAGATCGCTGTTTTGTGGTGAGGGGTCGACTTTTTCTAAACTGTATTTCAATATCATGTAGTTTGCCCAACTAGCCTAACTTGGGCTCTAAGTTAGCGAGAATTCTCCTCGTGACACATTGTTGACCCTGTTGTTGAGTAAAGACACCTGCCAAGCGGTGCGTTTGGGTCGGTGCAATTTACTTTATGTCGAACATCTCCGTTTTAATATTCTTAACAAGTCCATGTACGTTCGTGCAATACATTATACAAAGTCTACCGTCCAAGTGCTCTTGGAATGAGAAGATATCGGTGACTACACCATCTATTTTGCCGTTTGCTGTTAATTAAATTTTCAAAAACTGTAAAAGGTTTCCCATTTCCCCACGAAAGGAATATGTCCATTATAATTTGCTTCGCACTAATCTAGCCATCTGATTTGCTCGAGCCAGCGTCTGTTTTCTCAACAAGAAGACCTATGTAAAATTTGGAAGCTAAGGCAAAATTGGAACTTCCAGCTGAGTAGCTAAATGCGCTATCATGTCGGAGGTTGATTTCGATTGACAAGTTTTCGTCCGATACAGCTCGATAAATTCACCAAGCCTGCACAAGCAGCAACGGCTATTGGACAATAAGAACCATTATGCAATTTCTTGATGAGCGTTTTTCAAGTACGATGAAGTTAATCGACGAGTCATACCTTCTTGTATGGAATCAACTGTACGCATGGGCATGGCACGTACTGACATGCTCTTTTAGAGTCAGTGTCGAGGCCCCTGAACTCTCGTACCAATTTCGCGTCAGAAATAACAACAATGTCCACTTGTATTTAACTGTGCCATATTGTAATGAGGTGCTTTTTTGTGTTTGGTTGCGGATATAAGAAGCAGCAGGGAGGCAAAGGGCACCAATCCCCGGGAAACATCAAAATAACACCCCATCCCCCGTTCAGAAGAAAATTTTGATTCACCAAATAAACTGTCCCTGCTCCACATTCGGAAGAACTCATCCTTCACACCTTTATTTTCCATTAACAGCACGAGTATGTGTGTGTGTGGGGGGGGGCTTTTACATATGCCCCCCCGCCTCACGCAGGGTTATCGAATGGGACCCCAACACTCTCGTCCGCTGGGAGGCTCACTAGCTATACAGCAACACGCCTTCCAGAAGTGCACGACTGCAAGCCAGGGGGTGAATGGATTTTTCATCCCCTCCTATCATCAAGCTTGTGCGATTACGTATATTTTCTAGGCAAATATGCCATCAGTAGCCGCCAGGGCTCCCTCCTCTTAGCAAAGGGGATTAAATACTCGCCAAAATAATACACCCAGCACCACCATTTCCAGAATATGGCTTGTGTGAACTTCAGGGATGGCCAACCATTCTCGCTTGCTCGGGGTCTTCTTTTAAATATACTCATCGGCTAAGGTATAATTAAGGTAAGCCTGTTGCAAAATGTGGAGCCATAACATGTGTAAGTTGTTGAAAGTCTGGGAGACCGAGGTTTTCGGGGAAAACTGCTGCCAAACGTATTGTAAAATTCACTTGGCCATGATCATCCTTTAAAAAACCACAATCCCAGTGCCTTGTAGGTCTTGTGGGATCAGAGTTCAGAGAGTAATACAATTCTCCCGGGCCTGTGGTCTAGATAAAGTTCGTCACAAGCATAGTTTAGGAGAAAGCTGCCAAAAAGCAACTCAGAGCGATTTTGCATTCGGTAGAATATTTCGACTGAATCACTCAGCTTTCATCAGCTATTGTGTCATCGTGAATAGTACGATGACGTAGTTGGTCTGATGACCACAGGAGGGCATACACTGATGGAGTTCACATCTCTGTTTAGGGCTGGCCGTTGTGCTTTGATTTCAATGGCCACTCTCACTGTGCGTTTGATGCAATGATCTTCACATGAGATGATGTTGACATTGTCAGGATTGACTGAATGTCCTGTCTTCTTGCAGTGTTCATAAATTGCAGAGGTTTCTCGACTCTGATGTTCCGTGAGTCTCGTTCCCAGTTGTCTAGCAGTTTCCTCGATGTAATTCTTGTTACAAACTTCACACTTGACACGATAAATTACACCACACTTTTTTAGCTTTTCGTTCCGTCTTGAACGTGGGTTTGTCGCATGGAGTTGAATGGCCTATGGTTCATGTTGATGCCATGGGATTTAAAAGCCCTCTGTAACACTCTAGAGGTGCCACTCACATACGGAATGCCTACATTGATTTTGATTTTCTTTGATTTGTCTGTGTCCTTGATTTTATCCTTCTTTCTTGGGATCCTAAACATCCACTCTGGGTACTCATTGGTTTTGAGAGCTCTCTTGACGTGTTCAATTTCTTTTTGCTTATCTTGTGTTTCTGTGACTATTGATAGAGCCCGGTGAAACAATGTCCTGACCACTGATCTTTTGTGTTCCAGATGATGATTGGATTTTAAATTGAGATATTGATCTGTGTGGGTAGGTTTTCTGTACACTGTAACTTTAGTGGAGCCATCATCATTGATGTGAATACACGTATCCAGAAACGGTAGTCTTCTGTCCTGTTCCTGTTCAGATGTAAATTTAATATGTGGATCTATGGAATTCAGATGTTGGGAAAATTCATCCACGTCAAGGTCGCCCAGACGGGTGAATGTGTCATCAACGTACCTGTACCATAATGATGGTGGGTTACATGCTGTTTCCAGGGCCCTCCTTTCAAAATGCTCTATGTACAAGTTGGCAACGATTGGAGAAACTGGAGAACCCATGGCCGCCCCTTGTTTTTGTTGGAAAAAACTGGCCATCATAGATGAAATATGTACTATTCAGGCACAGGCATGATAGTTCCACAATTTGTTCCACACTCAAGTCACATCTGTCACTCAAGGTGTTATCCCTCTCTAACCTGTCTTTAATAACATGTAGGGCTTGGTCTACTGGAATGCTAGTAAAGAGGGCTCACACATCATATGAGATTAGCTTCTGTCCTGGTGCAACCAGCTCTTTAATTTTTTGAACAAAGTCAGTGCTGTTTATGATGTGGTGTTCAGTTTTTCCAGCCAATGGGCCGATGACAGTGGCTAGGTATTTGGCCGTACTATACATAACACCACCAATGCTGGAAACTGTAGGGCGGAGAGGTGCATCTTTCTTGTAAATTTTCGGAAGGCCATACAGTTTAGTTACTACCCCCGATGTAGGATACAATTCGTTGTACAATGTAGAGTCGATTGTACAATTTAGAGTCAATTTGTTGTCTTATTTGTGAAATTCCAGCAGTGTACAATGCCCTCCTGCGGTCAGCAGACCGGTTACGTCATCGTACTATTCACAATGACACAACAGCTGATGAAGGCTGAGTGATTCAGTCGAAATATTCTACCGAATGCAAAATAGCTCTGAGTTACAAGAATTACCGCGAATAGAATATGATTCCAGAGCAAGGAAACAATATTTTTAGTTGTCTAAAAGCAATTTAGTCTGTTATTGCCTCAACTTTTCGAAGTCCGAGCATCAATTTATTCCGTAGCTTCTCGTAGTCCGAGTACCCAGAAATCCGTGCAACTGGTATGGGGAACCCATCCGACAGCATGATAGTTATGGATGACTAGATCCAGAAGATGCTCGCAGAGCATATATTCAACGAAGCCTATCCTGGAAGACGTTAAAAACGTCCTTCGGCCGCCTTAGGTTACTGCTGCAGCTGTGGCTACATTCGCCATTTGTCGACCTGGATACCCAGATCCCAACCCAGTGAGGCTTCCAGCTGACAAGTGCTTTAGGTACTTAACGAACGCCAAAGATGAGTTTGAGGTCGATGGTGCCACCACGGTCTTCTCTACCTGGAGGATGGAAAAAGGGCCTGCATTTCATCGGTGACATAGAGATCGTGGGTGGCATGTGTACTAGGGCTGGTCGATTGGCCTTTGATGCTCTCATGACAGACGAGAGGGCAGCAAGATCCCTTAAAGCTCTCCCAGAGGGCAAGTTAACTCTGAGACTCAAGTTCCGGTGCAAGAAAAACCAAGGCGACAGGGTTGTCGAAGAAAAAAAATTGACCCGGTTCGTTTTTAGAGTAAGAGAGGCGGGTTACCATTGATATCTCTCAGGACAAAAATCCTGGTGTGCTGACATCGATAGCGTGTACTGTAAGAAAGTCTATCGACACGTAGTAGAACGTTGGATACTCATGCTGATTTGGTAAAAATGTTAAAAAAATTGTTGCTAGGACACATGGGCAGAACTTTGCCTCGATTACCCATTCCCTCTTAGGCTACTCACACTCGTAACTAAAGTATGTAACTTTGAGGCCCGTTGAATAGATGAGTAGCTCATCGCGCAAACTCAGTACAGCAATTCCACGCGAGGTGCTAGGGATAAGTAATACTAGTTCCTGCTGCATAAACTCCAAGGTAAGTATTGAAAATATTAGCAAGATATTTGTTAGTCCTTGACTGTGAAAGCGATTTTTAATAATATATCATTGTTGAATCTCATCTCCCAATTTGCTTTTGCTTTTTTGGTTTTCTTCTTTACATACAGCGTAATTTACGATAAACATCTCACCATTTCGTAGGGAGTGAATTCAGCACTGGAATTGAAAATGTTATTGGAGTACGTGTACAATTTTAAAGAGACGTATTCGACACACCATTTGAACTGTCGCACTTAAGCACTTGCAAGCTTAGGCCGCGTTCAAAAAAGTGGTGAGGGGGGGCTGTAGGAATTCAGGGGGAATTCTAAAATTTTTGGGTTGGTCGAGGGGGGGGGGGACTTGAAAGTTTTGCTCTGCCTATAGGGGGACCTGGAAATATTTTGACTCTCAACATTTTGATGTCGTCCAATGGTTCGAATGTTAGTAATAATTAAACAAAATCTAGAACCGTTTTGTCATATTTTATGTCTTTAATCTCGAAAAAGTCTAAAAATGTATGAATGCCATTAAATTTTCATAGAACGTTGGCCTTGTAATGGGGCAGGAGCTACAACTGTTGATAATTTTTCAATATTTCTATGCAATGTATCAAACACAGTTTCTTGGTGTCTCTCTACAGCATGCTGAAAAACACAATATTCAGTTTGTCAACAAAGCCCGTTTGTCTAATATTGGTGATAATTGAATGATGCGGTACACGTAGGCTGTGTTGGCAAGCTGAATACTGGATAGCTCAACATTCTATAGGGAATAGAACAAGAACACAATTGTATAAACTGAACAAAAATATTGTCAAAATAAAAAGTTAATACAACTACAGCGCTGCTGCTACATACTGGCAATGACAGTGACACATGTAGCTCTGACTCTGATGTAGTTTAAGAAGAGTTTCGGTCATAGGACACTCAATTGACAGTGAAACATACATCTACTTGTACACAAGATCCAGCCAGAGAGCAACACATAGAAGACTAGGGACTAATAGTTACCATGGATTTTTTGAATTCGGGCATATGAGAGCAATAAAAAAGATGGGGTCACCATAGTTGATCTTATACAAATGTACGATGAAAAGTCAGTTTTTTCTAAAATCACTTAAAATCAATATATAAAACCATTCATTTCATTCATGCAGTGAATGAAATTTTCACATCTCATTGTACTAATAACACAAAAGTAAAACTTTGAACGGTAAAGACTGTAATTTAAATGGAAAAATGTGTGACTAAATGAAATCTTTTATTTTTTATCAAATTTGCCATTATTACACCCAAAATTTCTGAGATGAAAACATTAATTTCATGGAATATTTTAACCTTCCAGTACTGTCAATTTTGTAAAACATTTTATAAGTGGCATCTAACTTGTATATGTCTTGTACTTTAAAAAAAAAAATTGGTAGGTCACTGTGCTCATTTTTTCACAATTTGGTTAAACGTAGCTAGGAATACACAATTTTCATACTCTCTCATGATTGTCATTTTATGTGCTTTTCAGCTGGTGCCATTGAACTGGCTAGAGTTGGATAAACTCAAGTCAGCTTAGACTGAGAAATCCAAAAAGTTCACTGATGCATTTAAAAAGATCAATTTAGAACTTGCCCTAGGTATATGGCTCTACAACCTGCTGATAAGAGATATTGTTTAACATTTGCGTGCAGAATGACACATTACATGTTTGTTTTACTCTGCGTGCATTCCTTATAAATATGCGGCTATATGGTAATTTGGGGGGGACTTGAAAATTTTTGAGGGTATTGAGGGGGGACTTGAAAATTTTTGAGGGTATTGAGGGGGGGATCTGAAAAAAAATAAGATTTCAATCGCGATTCCTCCAGTCCCCCCTCACCATTTTTTTTGAACGCGGCCTTTTCTGGTTATCTACCATGGCAAATGCGAATGCAATGCAGTATAGTACTCGGAAGGCTGACAATAATACAATCAAGTCGACGATTTATTTTTATATCGGCGATGTTTTGGTTGGTAGTATAATTATGCCTTGTCATGAAATGCTACTTTTATTGTAATTAAGTTTAAAGGACCACGCAGTCAAACACAATTGAACATCGGCGTAAAGATGCTATTATTTTAACCTTAACTGCATTGAAGTTCTATTTAAACGATGTAATTGATTCTTGTTGGATTTTATTCTTTACTGCAAATTTAATGAAGCGATGGCAAATATTATGATTCTAGTATATAGTTGTAATTAAGTTTAAAGGACCACGCAGTCAAAACACAATTGAACATCGGCGTAAAGATGCTATTATTTTTAACCTTAACTGCATTGAAGTTCTATTTAAACGATGTAATTGATTCTTGTTGGATTTTATTCTTTACTGCAAATTTAATGAAGCGATGGCAAATATTATGATTCTAGTATATCCGGTACCTAAATGGTGTTGGGAGCCCTCCTGGGTGAATGGGCTTAAAGAGGGGTCAAATGGGTCTGGACCTTCAACTACGGAAGATCAAGATTGTGGAAGCCCCATTAGAATACTTGACACAAGTTGTTGGGGATAAACAAGGTCATACCATTCTTTTCGTCACCGTTACATTGGTTGCTCATTGGAAAATTTGAACACGAAAGTCTCTATCTTCATAAAACAGAATATTGATTTCAAAAAGAAAGCCACGTACTTTAACTTTGTCGAAAATCTTGGAAGCGCAAACAACAGGTATTCACAACATTGTAAATTGAACTATGCTGCGATTCTCTCTCTCTGTCTCTCGTCTCTCTCTCTCTCTCTCTCTCTCTCTCTCTCTCTCTCGTTTTATGCTGACAAATAACATATGCAAGTCACATCTGTTGCGAGCTGTTGCCCAGTTACAGAGTGCTATGGACCAAAACCAGCATTTGATTGACTACTGCTGATGTGAAATATTGTTGACCATTCACTTAGAAAGAAATACTATTTCTGCTAGTGTTTTGAATGAATCTATAGTTCAAATGCTGGTTCAAATGTTTCGTCAAGAATACTGTCCATTAATTTGACTGTTTCAGGATTAATTCATCTATCTACGTAGTCAGTTCTACTCTAAGCAAGGACTCGTTTGTTTTGCTTTTAGGGAGATTGTTTGTCTGACATCATTTGCGGGCACACACCTCATACCTATTTCAAAAACATGGACCTAAAATTATCGACAAATTTTGATCCGTGTTGCGTATGAACACGTTGTCTTCAGACATCTTAACAAGATATTTAAATATATCAAGAAGGTACACAAGCATGCAACATCTTGTGGGAATTCAAAATTGATTTTAAAAGTCTGGCCTCAGCCATATGAAACATACAATTTAATGCCTGCATTCATGCGCGGACCCTGAAGTACAGGTGAATAGTTTTTCATCAAATGAGTAACGTGTACATGACGCGCTAGATGTTATTGGCCATAAGTCAATGTTCTTCACAGGAGCAGAAGACCATGAAGTGCTCTCATGCTACTTAGAGGGCTTCTCGACGTACTATACCGCTAATCAGACACATTGGAATTTGAAGTGCTTCATTTTATCTTTAAATCTCATTTCTCAGCTATAAACAAACAACCTCTTTGAGCATGTAAGATTGCAATGCTGGTTGTGTGGCCGACGGCGTCTGGTAAAGACAGTCAGAGAAGTACTACACAGCAAATACTGCTTTATCATGTATGTGTAAAACGGAGCCCATTTGCAAACATTTCTTTCATTTTATAATTATTTTGTTTTAAAAAGTTTAAATTTGAGAACGTCTGAAGTCAGAATGTGCTTAGATAGCTGAAGGACGCTTGAACGACAGAGCGTTGATCTCAAATTCCTCAATGTATTCCACGGACGCTAGGCTAGAGGATGCGAATAATATTACAATCCCGTCTCTAGACTATTTGCTGCCCTGGTCGAATTCTACAGAATAGTCCTGAACCAAGATCCTTGTGACAACTACTTTGCTACGTAATCCTTAAGGCTGAAAAACCTACCTTGAGCAGAAGAAGAGACAAGTATGTTCAAGGAAAGAGTAGTGACAACGACTATTGCGAAGATAGCGAACAGAACTCGATCTCCATTACCCATCCTTACTTAAGTCTTGTACACAAGCGATAAAAGAGACGATTTCAAAGACTTGCAGAAACAACGAGTGACTAACCATATACTTGGTACAACTGTTCCTCATGACGTGCCGAGGATAACTAATATCAACTGTTCATGGTAAACACTTTAACTGATGATTACGTTTTGTACGCTTGACATTTAGTGAAAGCACGGGTCAGTGGTTGACAGTGAAAACAAGAGTTAGCAACATGAAAACTAAATTCTAAACATTATGCTACCAATGCCCTACGTATCTAAATTTGTCCGAAATGTTCAAAATGTCGAGACTATCTTATATATTAAATTACCCGTTGAATTTTATCCATATATCTTTCACGATGAATCATCCCTTTTAAAGTAATCGAAATGTAGATAGAAATTTGGCGCAATTTTCCAGTGCCATAAAAAGCAAATGGCATAGCTGTCAATATTCAGGAGTTGTCCATTAAAAGCAAGGGGGAAACTGACAACAGTGTCGACATCACAAGCATGGTGAAAAAGTCTACCCCTGTTTTGTGAAGCCATTGTGTTTATAAAGAAGATTACTTGTTTGGGTTTGCTTCTGAAAATCTGTTAAACTTCAGAAAAAAAGTTGACACATTTTAAGGCGTAAACACTTGCATGCCCCATGCTATCAACTCTCTGGTACGATTTTGCAGTCCCGTATTTAAAGGTCAAATACAGTAATGACTCAGTGAATGTACACTTACTCTAAAGACAAATACCCAACATCTGTACGTCGCAATATATCACATTTAGTATAATGAAAAATCAATAAAAGAGGTATATGGCCACAATTTTACAAAGTTCACGCAAACAGTCAAATGACACTGATGTCTGAAAAATGATGGGGCTCTGATCTGTGTCAGGTCAACTCTCGTAGTTCGTTCTTCATGAATATATGGCCATTGAGATAATTTGATAAGTCTCTCATCATGGATAGTATACGCGACACCGTCTTTACTCTTATTAAAATTGTGGGAGACACAGAGACCAAGACTGAGATACTTTAAATAGGACTTTTTACACCACTTCACCGATGTTGCAGAATCTACCTCAAAGAACAATGCCCTTTAAAACACCATATGGTCTCGCAAGATCTCGGAATTTAACGTGTGTGGGCCAAGAGCTGAGTCAAAGGTTTTGTGGTCGATGCCATGTAAATTTCATTGATTTTTAAATTGCCGATGTAGATCAGTAAAATCACAAAGTGACAGAGACAAATTTGACGTCGGAGTGTCCCATTTGTTCCGCAATACACTTTCTCGGGGTGCAATTAAGAAAGCCCCTTTTACTTCGCACGCGGTTTTGCAGTACGCATTAGATTGTAACCCAAGCACAGACTTCTTAAATGTGACAGCCTGTAACATTATCGCACCATTTAAAATACTTTTTAAATATCCTCAGTTTCATGAACTTTTTATCCCTGGTAAATGGTATCCTATCAAGGGGTTCACGGTCAATGCGATACAGTAAAGCAGCGCAGTAGGTCGAATTCAACGTAAGTTATGGTTTTTCACACGCGATTAAGTTAATTATTAACATTATCGACAACGTCATTAAATGTATACGCATACAAAATAGGCTAAATTCGCTAAGCTGGGATAACAAACAATTCTCAATTAGATCTTTAAATGGGAGGTGACTTTAATTTATATATGTAATGGGTTTTAATTTCGATTTCGCTTGTCAACCATCTTGAAGTATAACATGGAAATCGACCATTTCCTCCTTGAGTGTCAATGTATGATTTGACTGATCTTCAACGGAAATGTAATCCATTGTTTCCTGAAAAGAGATGCATCGTTCAAGTTGGTTTGCAACTCACACTTCTCTGCATCCGAAATTGTGTATCTGTTTTCCTTCAATGGATGTAGCATGCTGATAGTAGGTATGTTTCCAACATAGGCATTTACCTGGGGCCTAGGACCGGCACTACACAGCAATCACGACAGAAGAAGCCGGTGTACAGCTGGCATTTACGATGGGATGCACAAACACTTCCAGACGAGTCGCGTCATAATACTTAACCCACTACATTGTCGAAGTGTTTAAATTTGCTTGAGAACTGTGCCAGGCAAGCTTAAACGAAACTTCATGATATTGAAACGTTATTTTTGTGCTGGAGTGATACTACAGAAGTCATCCAACACAATATGTTACCGGCATGTACAGATGAATTGTAATCAGAATCAAATCTCTTTTAATGTGGGTAAAATAGGACCGTATTCACAAACTTAACGTCCTTAACACTGCACCGTGGGCACTGCAAACGCTGCATTGTGGGAGAATGCAGAGAGCGTAACTTTTCCAAAGCATGACAGAATCAGGCAAGGTGTAATTATGAAGACAGACTTCATAAATAAATTTGGATAACTAATATTTGCTGTAAGCACTATTAACTGATGACTAAGTTTTGTATGCTTGGTATTTAGTGAAAGCACGGGTCAGTGGTTGACTGTGAAATCGAGAGTTAACGAAATGGAAGTTATTTTCTCAACATTGTGATGCTAATGCCCAAAGTATCTAAATTTTGCCCGATATTTGCTAAAAGTGAAGAATATATTATATATTCAAACATTTGTTTAATTTCTATCCAAAATAATATCACCTCTACAAATTATCTTTTTAATACTTCTTTGAAATATAGATAGAAATTGGGCACATTTTTCCAGTGCCACACAAAGCAAAGAGTATAATTGCTCTCAATAGACCTGGAGTTGACCACTTGAAGGGAGGGGTGATCGCTAAAAATTTACAACAGTGTCGAGAGCACAATCAATGTGTAAATTTCTATCCCTGTTTTGTGAAGACACTGTGTTTAAAAAGAAGCGGACTTGTTCGGGTTTGCTTCTTGAATTCTGTCAAACTTCAGGAAAAAAATATAACTCATTGTCAGGTGTAAAAACGCACAGCACTACCCATGCTATCAACTCTCTCACACGATTTCACGACCACGTTCTTAAAGGTTAAATGAAATTCTAACTCAGTGAACATATACATTGTTTACTCCAAAGACAGATACTCCACATCTGTGTGTCACAACGCATCACATTTAGAATAATGAAAAATCAACATAAATGGCCACAATGCTACAAAGTTTACGTAAACAGTCAAATGATATTGATGTCAGAGAAAAGATGGAGTTCTGTTCTGTGTCAAGTCAACTCCCATAGCTCGATCTACATGATTGTTTGGCCGCTGAGATAGTGTGATAAGTCTCTTATCAGCGACAGTAAAGTAAGACTGTCAATGTTCTTTTGTAAATCGACTGAGAGAGACAGAGACAGATATATTTCGAATGATACTTTTACATCCCTTTGCTGTTGTTGCAGAATTTATCGTCAAAAAATAATGCGCTGTAAGACACCATATGGTCACGTAAGATCTCGGAACGTGACGTGTCGTAGCTGTGTGCACCAATAGTCGATCAAAGGTTTTATGGTCGCTGTCTTGTAAAGTTCGCTGATTTTTAAATTGCAAATGTAAGACCACTAAAATAAAAAGGTGAAAAAGACAAACTTTACGTCTAAGTGTTTCTTGATTACGCAAGACACTTTCTTTGGACATAATTAAGAAAGCCACGTATAGTTCTCACGTGGTAATGCCGTACGTATTTGATTGTGGCCGAAGCACAGACTTAAAAAGTGTGGTTGAAACTTGTTTACATTATCAGGCCATTTAAAATACATTTTGGCGATCTCAGTCTGATCAACTTCTAACGCTTGTTAAGTGATAATATATTCAGGTTGTCAAGGTGAATGCGTTACAAGAGAGCTGCGCAGGAGGTCGAATTCAATACAAGTTATGGTTTTGCACACTCCATTAAATTAATTATTAACATTATCGACAACGTCATTAAAATGTACATACACAATAAGTTAAATTCACTAAGCAGCAAAACCAAACAATTGTTAATTAGTTCTTAACGTCCGACGTAATTTTAAGCTTTATAAGTAATGGATTTTAAGTTCTATTTCTTTGTCAACAATTTCAAAGTATAACCTGGAAATTGACCTTTTCTTGCTGGATGTCAACATTGTGCTTTGATTGATCTTCAACTGAATGTATAAAATCAACTGTTCCCTGATAAGCAGCGCAGCGCTCTAGCTGGTTCAAACTCTCACTTCTCTGCATTTGACATCGTGCATTTATTGTTTTCCAACAATCGAGGGATCATGCTGCTACCAGAGATGTTCCACAGATAGGCATTTATATAGGGCCCGGGGCCGGTGCTACACAGCCACCACGACAGAAGAAGCCGGCGCACAGCCAGTGGGGCTACAATTATTGCAGCCAGCATTTACGATGCTATGCACAACCACTTCTGTATTCTGTATTTTAACGTTTCCTTGAATATTTACCGAATAGAATCAAATCAAATCACTCCGGACGAGTCTCGGCACTAATAAATACTCAACCAACTACAATGTCGCAGTGTTTAAATTTGCGTGAGCACTGTGCCAGAGAAACTTCATGACATTGAAACTTAATTCTTGTGCTGGAGTGATACTACAGAAGTCATCAAACACAATATGTTACAGGCATGTACATCTTAATTGTAATCAGAATCAAGTCATTTTTGCGTACTACGTACGCAGTGTGTTTTGACCGTGCTGAACGTTGACATCAGTTCTAACATCGTCAGCTTCGGCTACAACTGAGATTAACCATGATGTTTTCCACAGGATACATCATCGTTCACGCAATCACTATCAATGCATGTAAAATACCAACACTTGTCATTGAACTTTGACTGCTGGGATCATTCGTAGACCCCTTTAAGCTTTACTGTTGATTCTTGTCACACACTCTACATGATCTGATCAATGGAAAGTTGATCAGAGATACAGATAATGCTACGCAAAATGTAATTGTTCTATGGTGAGTAAACGCAATGGTCCTTCTTTAAATGTGGGTAAAATAGGACCGTATTCACAAAATGAACGTCTTTAACACTGCACCGTGGGGCACTGCAGACACTGCGTTGTGGGAGAATGCAGAGAGCGCAATTTCCCAAATTATGGCAGAAGCAGGCAAAATGTAATTATAAAGACAGACTTCAAAAATAAATTAGATAACTAATATTTGCTGTAAGTCCAGTTAACTGATGACTAAGTTTTGTATTCTTGGTATTAAGTGAAAGTACGGGTCAGTAATTGACTCTGAAATCGAGAGTTAACAAATTGAAAACTAAATTCTCAACATTATGCTGCTAACGCCCAAAGTATCAAAATTTTGCCCCATAATTTGCAAAAATATTAGAAATTCAAACGTTTGTTCAATATCACCCGACAAATTATCTTTTTAATACTTCTTTGAAATATAGATAGAAATTGGGCTCATTTACCCAGTGCCACATAAAGCAAAGAGTATAATTGCTCTCAATAGACAGGGAGTTGACCACTTGAAGGGGGGGTGATAGTTAAAAATTTACAACAGTGTCGAGAGCACAATCATAGTGAAAATTTCTATCCCTGTTTTTTTAAGCCACAGTGTTTAAAAAGAATGGACTTGTTTGAGTTTGCTTCTTGAGCTCTGTCAAACTTTAGGAAACTTAACACATCGTAGGGTGTAAAAACGTGCATGTCCCTCGTGCTACCAACTCTCTCACACGATTTATGGTCCCGTTCTAAGGTTAAATGAAGTACGATTCAGTGAATATAATATAACTCTGAAAGACCAAATACTCCATATCTGCGTGTCTCAACGCAGCACATTTGGAATAATGAAAAATCAATAAACAGATAGAGGCCACAATTTACAAAGTTCACGAAACAGCCAAATGGCATTGATGTCAGAAAAATGATGGATGTCTGTGCTGTATCGATTCTCGTAGCTAGATCTACATGGTGGTATCGCAGTTGACATTGTTTGATAAGTCTATCTTACCGACAGTAGAAGCGACAGTATCTACTGCCCTTATGCAAATAGTGTCGCGTCATACAGACAGAGACAGAACACAAATATCAAAAATTATACAATTTATAACCCTTCGCCGGTGATGCAGAATTTACTGTCAAAGAAGTATGCCCTTTTAGATATCATTTGGTTACGCAAGATCTCGGAATGTAACGTGTGACAGCAGTGTAGGCCAACAGCTGAGTAAAAAGTTTTATTGTCGGTGCCTTGTAAATTTCGTTGACAATACTAATTGCTGAAATAATAAGGTGAGAGAGACAAATTTTACTCAAAGTGTTTCTTGACTACGCAATACATTTTCTTTGGGTGCAGTTGATGAAAACCACTACTTACTTCGCATGCAATATTGCCTTATGCAGTTGATTGTGGCCAAGGCAGACTTCTAAATTGTGGTTGAAACCTGTAACACCATCAAGCCATTAAAATACACTAAGCGAATCTAAGTTTGATCAACTTTTTAACTGTGAGGGATAATCTTTTCGGGTGTTCATGGAGAATGCAATACAGACACGGTAGAAGTGCGCAGCAGGTCGAATTCAATACAACGTCTGGTTCTGCACACTCGATTAGACTCATTAATAACAATATCGATGACGTCATGAAATGTACATACACAATAGGTTAAATTCACTTAGCGGAGGAAAACAAAACAATTGTCAATTAGGTCTTTACGTGAGTCGTGACTTTAATGTATATACGGACCGGATTTAAGTTCAATGTGCTTGAAATTGTGAGCTATGGAATGACCTCTAGCGATTTATTCAAAAGGCTTGAATACTTTCAAATCGGGATTAGAATACGCAAGGATTAACATTTGATCTTTCTTTGTAAGCTGTATTCTGACCTGTGTATAGTATTGTCACTATCCTCAAAAATTATTATTTCACGATCTCGATACATAAGCGTCCTTGGACGTGATAAATTCCTCGCAATTTATCTCGATGTAGACTATATAACAATACTGAGGCCACGAAATACCAGTCCAGAGTCAACATCATCGCCTAACTCGTTTGAACATATTCAAAGTCCACCAAGTAACGTATCTTTCTCACGAGAATGCTGTACTACCCCGTGTTCTGTTGTATTCCAGCCACTTGTCAAATTGAGCTGTTATTATCATTTTAATTTATTCACAGAGTGGGCTTGAAACAAAACAATTATAGTATGCCACGCAAGGGCAACTGATAATTTCTATAATGTTTCCTAATGGAGGGAGAAATAATAGTATTGTACGTCATTTATTGTATTCTTTATTGCGTCTGTACTGTGAAAAAAAAGGCTGACTCAGAAAGGCAAAGACTGCAGAGACTAACTCGCAATAAGAAACTCAGATGCAAGTGGGATTCTCACAAAGATAGGCAGAGACTCTCAGACAGAGAAACTCTGTCGCAGACAGATGCAAAACTACCATTATCATTAAGGAATAGATGTATCAGGGACTGGGCCGAGAGCATTGTCATGGTTCCGTATTCACTAATAAGTTCCAGTTCTACATCATCATTGGTCAGTTCCAGGGGCGTCTCCATATTTTAATAGAATTGCGACAGTTGTATATTCGACTACTTTGTAACGCGTTGTGATTTGTAAGGTTTGGAGTTGAGTTGATCAATTGCAGGCCAGGTACACTCATTTAAATATAAAATGCTAAATCTAAAATGCTAATTATTACTTACAATATGAACACTCATTTGCTCGTATAAGTGACAGTTGAAGTTAAAATATTTCAATAACTTGATTGGCAGCGTTTTACGGTCTGAAAGGCTTGATTGCACCACAGAAAGTAAGGTTACCTTCAATATTCCTTGATTTGTGCACCAATACAGTAGTTCAATACATTTCAATACATTTCCTGAACAACTTGAAATTATTATGTTTAAAATACAAGAGTAAATTGAATAAAAGCCGATGTTTGTAGGTGCTAAAATTGGCTCACTCATCAAATCAGCAAATGAGATGGTTTCGTCTTAATTACAAACTTGCTATCTCATTTGTTGAAAATGGTTCATCTTCTCATTATTGAAGGTAAGAGATAAGAAGGAACGATAATCAAAACAATGCTGCAAGAAAGTTTATATACAACCAAGCTGTCTCTGTATGTAGAAAACAAATCCTTTAAATCAATGTATGATATCAATGTGTACAGATCAAGGAGATTTGTGTGTAACCTAACTTACTGTGAGGTCGGATACAGCCATGCCATTAATCTAAAGTCCTTCTTTTATCTGACAGGCTGAAAACCATTATACTAACGACGGCAGACAATTATCATATCCTCTTTAATATCAACACAACAGGTTACTAATAACAAATGCATATTTCAATGTCACGTGGTCATCGCCAAACAACGGAGTCACAAAATCCCAGGCTCAAAGGTCACCGCTTGAGGGCACTCTCTTCGACCAGTCTCTCACTTGAGAGTGCTATCATCGTGATAAGGTACGTAACATTTTGTCAGAAATTTCACCACCAACAATGATAAATTGCCAACCGTGTTCGTGGCGTAGGATTTTTCCTGAATCAAAATCTAGCATGTCAACATGACACTCACTCTTGCTGCTATGTCTACACGTCATATCTATGAACATGTCACCTTTTTACCATGACGTCCCATTTTCAGCTTATCGACTAAAGTAAGCTAGTTGCCTCTCGGATTGACAAAACGTAAATGAATACAATCTATGCAGTACATTTTGCAGACTATAAGAACGACACTTATTCATTTCTCTGAGTATATAGTGTCTATCTGTTCACTATGAAGAATAGTGACTCTCACGATCACATTGGTACCCAAGAATGGTCCGTCGACAAAGCAGCCGAGTTCCAAATATGTCAAATTATCGCCCTTATAATATGCACGTCCAAATTTGGATCATACCATCACAGATATAATCTTGCCTCCTAATGTAGTAATCGAGGAGTCTGGTTAATGTTCATAAGGTTGTGTTTTGTCTGTTCATTTAGACTTACTCTGACCATGCAAATGCAATGGAGCGTTGCTACAGTCTAATTGGACAAACTAGACACGATAATTTGTCATGTTTACTGCAGCAAAATCGATGTTGAACTCTTATACACATAATCACCGACAGAAGTTAAAGTTATTTCGATCTCTGAAAAAGTGAATTTCCTTGAATATTGATGAGAAAATGCCTTGTTCGACACAACGGCATAGAACTTAAAACTGCTCCCTTACAAGCTAAGGTACAATGTTAACAAACATTTGAAAATAAAAAACAACGTACACCGATATACAGATTACGATTGTAATCGCAAAAGAAGCATGGGAAGGTGAACTTTGTTCAAGAAAACAAGTTTATTTTTAATATGCACAGATAACTATAACGTAACTATAGCGGTAGCAAGATATTATTAAATGAGTGAAATAACAATAAAATATTATTTTGTACATACATGTAAATCCTCTCACAGATACACTATTTCGACATCTTAAACTTTCATTAAAATGTGTTTCCGATGAACAAAATGGACTTGTTTCATAAGTTATGCCAAGTAACATACACTTTGTGAAATACCTAAGTAGCTATTCACAACATTTGATGATACACTAAGTCTATATTTAAATTGTAGCATCTGAAACTTTGGTAAATGATTCAAATACATTCTTAAAATCTCTTTAAAGTCAGTTATATACTCTAGCAATCTGTTCATGAAATAATTATTCACAGCAAACAAATTTTAATATAGTAAAGACAAGATACTTAAACCTTCAAATTTGTAAACTGTTAACTTTTCAAAAGTATAAACAACTACACTAACCATGTAACTACCGATAAAACTTCAAGAATACTTCCCAATTTTCAATCTTAATTCTTTAGAACACTACGCATGTCTTTGTATCCAGTGTTTTGTCTCCGTATGTGTCATTGTTTTGGATGGTGAATTTCTGTTTGTTCCTCAAAACAAATTCTGATCAAGGACAAACAACTCTTATGAAAACGTATATAATACTATAATGATGGCATGTTAAACGTAGTATAGTACATCTACGAATATAAATAAAACAAAACTTTAATGTTAGATTACTTTTGTACTAACGCTATTACTGTAACATTACTTTCTGATCTTGTGTACTTGTCATCACCGAGATGAAATATCTAATGAAAAGGATCTTGTTTTGAATACCAAATAACAACATTCAGATTTGTAAGTTGATGAGATCAATAGCAAACGGAAGTAGACAAACATAACAGCAATTAAAGTCATTAATATCAGTTCTACAAAATATGAATCATTGCATGGTGTTATAATCCCCATTAATACCACCAACATCACCACCACCACCACCACCATCATCATCATCATCATCATCATTATCATCATCATCATCTTTGTTCACATCAATCTGACACCGACGATGTCTCTGCACAAGTTCTTATCCCATTTTCTCCTTGACCATTATCACTCCGGGTTTTACTCTTCTTCTCTGTAAGAGAAGAGCTATGTCTGTTAATATATGCTGTCTTCATTAATAGGCGAGCGGCAAACCCACAAAAAGGGCCTTATTTTACGAGTTTAATGTACCCGCCTTACATACAGCCTCATCATACGTCATTTTAAAGCTTATTATCTCTACTTTAAGAAAATTGACGATTAGGAGCTGCCTTGTAGGGCCATAACCCCCTAATTTGCATAATTATCATGGGTACCAAATTTGCATAAATGTGATTTAAAATTAGGAAATTCATTGTTAACTACTCTAAACATACGTTTAAACTATCGAGTGATATATCAAATGAAAGGTAGTTGCATGTAGAATACAAAATGAATATCCAAAGAGATATTGATATTGATTTCACTGAAATATTTTCATACTTATATGGAAAACAATATTTTCCCCTTTTGAATAACAATATTTTAAAAATTTTAACTCATACAGTCACATCATACAGCCACATCATACGTCATTTGAAAGCTTACTATATCTACTTGAAGAAAATTGACAATGTTGAGCTACCAAGGAAGGCCGTGCCTTTAATTTGCATAATTTACACTGGTAAGCAATTTGCAGAAATGAGATACAAAATTGGCAAATTCATTGTTAACTATTCTAAACATACTTTTACACTATCGAGTGATATATTGTCTTTGGTAATGGTATTTGCAAGTAAAACACAAAATTGATATCAAAAGAGATATTTAAAGTGATTTTACTGAAATATTTTTTATTTCTATTGAAATAAATATTTCCCCTTTTGAATAATGGTATTGAAAAAAATAACAAAAGTATCAATGCAACCACAAGCATTATGATGTGAAATAAGTGCATAGAACATGAAGAATAAACAGCTGAAATTAGTTCTGAAAATGATGACTTTTTTGTTGAATGTATGTTTTAGAACATACGAACACCTCTACTTGTTTACAATATTATCCAATACCGATGTCTAGGTTTTATAGGTCAGAGGCTGTTTCTTCAAACATGCCTTTTGTTTGGAGTATAATAAGGCTTATAGCCATTCACAGCATAAAGAAACTTTTTAATGTTACTCAAGAATACCAACATTTTCTTGTAATATATATATATATATATATATATATATATATATATATATATATATATATATATATATATATTGATTTTAACATATATGGTAAATAATTTGAATGCCAACATAATTTCGTAAAGATGTTTGGGAAAATATCACCAATTACTAATATTATATAGGGCTCAGCCCTGGTGCCGCGCCAGGGGTTAAGATTGGCAATGTTATTTGTATTGATTCATGATAAACTGTAATTGTTACTTCATAAACGTTTATATGACAACTATGCCCAGTTTCCCTCTGATGAAAGCAGTTCACGTACGTACACGACGTCAAACCCTGCAGCAGGGCAGGTATAGATTTTCTGTAGCGTGTAAAAATTTTGGACAAAAATTGGCAATTTTACAATGATAACAGCCTATTGCGTTAAACAAGGGACGTATTATGCAATCATTATCATTGCAATGGTAACCGCACTGCCCACCTTCCACTTGCAAGCTGAAAACTATAGTGTCCGTCTAAAAACTGGCAATTTTTGAGTCTAATTATTGACACAGGGGCGCTCTTCTATAATTCCATCCCAGCATTCTTTGCGTATGCCACCGTTCATATGCACGACAGTTTTCTCCCTTTATCTATATTAACGATATTTTGTATCAGCGACAAGATGCATAATAAACAATTACTGGCTAATAAGAGAGGTATATTTTATAAAAGGCATGTTATATAATTGTAATTTGTTTCGTATTTGTTTATTTACGAGTACTCAAAAAAAAAACATGGCGGCGCCCATGAAAGAAGGGTACACTTCCGGTTACTCGCATAGTATATTATGAATAAGCGCATGCGTAGTCAGTAAGCGCTGGCGCGACTATTAAGTACAATATAAACATAAAGAAAGATCCACATGAATGTGGTTGTTGAAAAGTAACTCTGTAGTCGAAACAATGTGTCAGAGTAAGCTGCAATCAAAGGAATGGCATGATTCATGATCCGAATCATTCATGGCGATACAGTGTCATACATTTCAAGTAAATCCTGTGTATATTGTAAGTGTAGTTACGTTTGGCTGTTTTATGTAAAGTAAAGAGTTGATTTGACATGGCGAGACGTGCTCCTAGTCTACGTGCCCTGCCCTATGGGGTGGCAAGATTAATGTGACACTGCGATCCTTTGATGCTACCTTTCGAGAACAGAGTTGTCTTCATCAGTTTCTAAAGATTCATTTTCGGTTGGTGAAACGTGTGCACTGATTGAATGATTGTACGTGTTACCAATCAAGATGTTCCACTGAAGTTCAGTTCGTTCAAGTAGGGAAGCTAGAATGTCTACTGTTCGGTCAGGCTGTGTTTGTGTATGCTCATTGGAACAGGAGATTGGGAATTTCTGCCGAAGCTGGAGATCCCATACTGCACCCAAATATCTGACGGTAAAATTATATTGTTGAATTGAAACGTGTTGTTTTTCGTTGTTGTTGGTTGTTTGATTATGTAATCATTTGATGGTCTTTCCTGATTTAATGTTCTGTCGATTCCATTGCTTCATTATGTAAATTGCCACGATGTCTAGTGTTACAAATGTCGCATTGGCCGGAACTTTTATTGCTCAATTTTTCGTGTAAAATCTGTTGTATCTTTGCTGTATGTTGTTTATTTCTTCACATTTGTTTGAGAAAACAGTCAATGAATTCTGATCTGTGAAAGGTTAGACTGCATCATCCATTTATAATTGGGCGGCCTACGAACTAATTTCCTGGTGGGTGTCATTTTGTGGACTTGTACTTTCAGCATGAGGTACCAACTTGAAAGTGGTGTTAATATTTTACTGTTGACCAGAATAATCGCCATGGCTAATCAACACTTTATATAAAACAGCCAAACATAATATACACTGACAATGTACACAATATCATACACAAAACGTGAACAACGAAAATATATATGAACGATGTGTTGAGTTGCTTTACCTTTATTACTTAAAAATAAATACGATAAAATGAACTATGGTGTCCTCCGTTTACATATTCCACATAACTGAACTGAAACAGTCGATGTAACACAGATGTGGTAGCAAGTAATTATCCATCAAAACAAGATTTCTAGAGAAATTCAAGCTAAAGACATCAATAATACAAGAGGGTTATTCAACACACATCTATTTATAGCAAGATTGGAACTTATTTGGAATAATTGGATGGTGAAGTAATGTCGGTTTAATTTGGAAATTTAGCTCATCTGCTTTTCTTTTTATTTGTTTTTAAGAATAATTTGTAATATTTCAACACTCAGCTACAGGGCACCAAGCACGTTTGAGAAAATTTGAAAAATATGAAGATCCAATTATCCCGAATTAGTTCCAGTTGGTTTTATATGTTCTTGTTGTTCAGTTATATGGGAATTAGACAGGGAAAGGATCCCGTCTGCCTATCCTAAATAAACAAAAATCAATTGCAAAACAAATTCATATATTTATCCCCATAATGTAGGCATTATTCGTATATACTAAACAATTTTATGTATATTAAAAATGACTCATGATATTTACGATGTAAATGAAAATTTTCAATAAGAATACTTTAAATACACGTTTTGAGTTCATAGTTCTATTCTACATGCAAATGCCTTTTATTTGATACATCACTCGATAGTTTAAAAGTAAGTTTAGAGTACTTAACAATGGATTTTTGTAATTTTATATCGGATTCATGCAAATTAGGTACCCGTGTACATTATGCAAATTACAGAATTACGGCCCTATTTGGCAGCTGCATATCGTCAATTTTCGTGAAGCAGAGATAGTAGGCTTTCAAATGACGTTTGATATGGTTGTATGATGCGGTTCTATGTGTTACAATTATTAAAATATCGTTATTCTAAAGGAAAAATATATTTTTCTACATTAATACGAAAACATTTTAGTAAAATCATTTTAATATCTTTTTGGATATCCATTTTGTATTCTACATGCAAATACCTTTCATTTGATATATCACTCGATAGTTTAAAGTATGTTTAGAGTAGTTAATAAATTTCTAATTTTATATCGCATAAATGCAGGTTTAGTACCCGTGTAAATTATGCTAATTAAGGGCCATGTCTGTACTTGACAGCTCAACAATGTCAATTTTCTTGAAGTAGAGATAGTAAGCTCTCAAATGACGTATGATGTGGCTGTATGATTTGCTTTATGTGTTAATAAATTTTGAAATACTGTTATTCAAAAGGGAAAATATTTATTTTAATATAAATATGAAATATTTCAGTGACATGAATTTAAATATCTTTTTGGATATCAATTTAGTATTCTACATGCAAATACCTTTCATTTGATATATCACTCGATAGTTTTAAAGTGTGTTTAGAGTAGTTAACAATAAATTTCTAATATTATATCGCAATTATGCAAATTGGGTATCCATGTGATTTATGCTAATAAAGGGCCAAGGCCGTACTTGACAGCTAAATACTGTGTATTTTCTTCAAGTAGAAATAATAAGCTTTCAAATGGTGCATGATGTGGCTGTATGATGTGGCTGTATGTGTTAAAGTTTTAAAATATTGTTATTCAAAAGGGGAAAATATTTTCAATATAATTATGAATATATTTCAGTGAAATGAATTATAATATCTTTTTGGATACTTATGTCGTATTCTAAATGCAAACACCTTTCATTTGATATATCACTCGATAGTTTAAACGTATGTTTAGAGTAGTAAACAATAAATTTCCTCACTTTATATCACATTTATGTAAATGGGGTAACCGTGTTCATTATGCAAATTAGGGTGTTATGGCCCTACTTGGCAGCTCCACATCGTCAATTTCCTTGAAGTAGAGATAATAAGCTTTCAAATGATGTATGATGTGGCCGTATGTAAGGTGGGTACATTAAGTGTGAAAAATAGGTGACCCTGCCGCTCGCCTATAAGTGACCTGATTTCATCTCATCTCTAATATGTATGTGATATTTCCAATGTAGCCACATTTATACTTCAAATTATAACAACATAGGCGTATGGTTTATTTGTGAGTCATTCACATATTATGTTTCTTCTCAAATCAGAGACAATACGATTAATTGCAACGAAATGAACAGGCAATATATTACCGGAGGATTTCTGTTTGTTTTTCATCATTCTCGTTCTTTCGAGAAAGGCGGCCAATATTGATAAGCAAAGTCTTTATGTTCACAAATAAAGACACAATGTCCATCGTTTTGTAGATATCGACATTTTAAAAATAAGATTGACGGACCATGATATCTAGATGGGCACTATAGGACAGCAAGTCAGTGTTTACGTACCCTATGAAATAGACCCACAATACTACTCTTCAGACTTTTCATTTTTCTTTCTTCTTCTTGATTCTCTTTCTCTTCTTCTCTAAGTTCCTCCCTGTTGGCTTTTCTGGCGTCAAAACGGTCATGCTCTGTCTGTTTGTACTGTTTCAATTCTCTCTTTTCGTCATCGTCGCCTGAAAACCGTACTCGAATTGCAACTAGAACCTTGAAAGAAATACAGTATATGTACTTATATACCCTTTAGGAATAGTTGTTGTATTTGGTCAATTCTTTTTTGTTACTTATTGCACCCGGCTAAAGTTTTGTTCTATACGTTTACTTTTGAAAAAGTTAAGCATGTTTTTATAGGATTTATCTAAGTCTTATCTAAGTCTTATCTAAGTATTTCTCTAAGAATATCAAAGTATCTCTCCCAACAAAGCTTCCCTTTGTTAACTTCTATAGTTTATCGGTGATAACTCGTATGACTGGATATCAGTTGTAGAAGCACTGCGCCTCTATTATGCGCATATACAGTTACATATTCACTGTAATCATAACATTTTGGCCTCTTACCTCGACATTAGTTGCGAAGAACATCAAAAATATCATTGACCCCTAAAAGAACAATAATAAAGAGAATATTGTAGACATCGATGCGTCACACTCAATGACGTTTCTACATAATTGACCGACAGTTGTAGATGTTATTAATACGGGCAGCGTATATATATATATGCCTATCTTATTTATCCATAACATTCATCGATCTTTTCGAGATTCTTTATGACGCCGCTCGCTTGCTTGTATGAACATAAAACGAAGAGTCTAAAATATCGATATTTTACGACCCAGCTTGTGGTCCTGCAAAAGGCTATTCCAATCAACAACAAGATTCTGAACCACCTTGCATGTATGAAACAGATTTTACCCATGTGACGATCAATGGGCTTATTATATCGAATGGATCAGGATCGTGGACAAGAGCGTAAATGCGTGAAACAATTAACAACAGCACACACAGCCGAAATTTTATATCGTCCTACCTGGGTGAATGCACAGCCAGCAAAGACATATCCACAGTTCAGATCATCAGTGTTCGAAGAGTAAGTTCCCATAATCCAAGTTAATGCAGTTACTGGTAACATAAGCATTATTGCTCTTAGGTCCTCCCTGTTTTGATAATTGAAGAGAAAACGGTAATTTATTGTGAGGCACTACTAAAAGGGGTAGAAACGGTTACGTAACAACATCGTCTACATGCAAACATTAAGATTTTATTTTCAGTTTACGTTTTAGTCTATGAGTGGCATGCTTGTAGGGTGAAATTTATTGCTGAAATCGGATGGACCGTCTCTGACAGAAACAAGACTAATAAGCTTACCAGAATTTCTGCCATTCAGCAAATCCATAGAAGACTCGTTCGGAATCAAATTCACGTTTTGTGAGAATTAGCAGTACAATACTCATCTGAAAAGACAAACGAACAATACATCCTTATAATAGAATATGTACAATTTGCATACTTCAGTGACAGTATAAAATTTGCAATAACCCACTGTGACAAAACATATATACTCTCTATGGGCATGTTGAATGGGACACAGTCGCTCTTTTTTATTTTTTGTGATATCAAGAAAACATGGAATACTTGCATATAGTGTACAAAATGACCACGGTATTACAAAAGCATCAAACATTACCCCTTTGCTGAATGCAAACATATGATTTCGTTTGTGACACCGGAACAAAATGGATTTTTGCCAATTCTGACTTGCTTTCCTATGACAAATAAACATTGCGACAAAGTACGGACAAGCTGCTACCCTTGTCTATGTAAAACGCACCGCAAATTAAGATTCCATCAGAAAAACTTGCATGAGGAACACATTTATGTTACAATACTTGTTCAGTCATGGTAACATTTGTGTACGTAAAGTGATATTTTGGTTAATCTTGACTGACGTCAGGCAGAATTTGGGTTGTGTACAGTTGACTAGTATTTCAGCACGTTACAAGAAGTCATAACAACACAAACTAAATGTACTTTTCATATTAAACAAAATAAATGACAAAAGTTTAAAAAGCGGCGTTGTTCCTTTAAATTGTGGTCTATATATGGCAGGTGAGAAGGTTGGTTGGTTGGTTAGTAGGTAAATATATAACATATATTGAAGCAGAAGATAGGGTAATAAGACATAAAGTATGTATGTTGGTATCAGGTGAGATACTTTACATACAGATAGGGAACACAAAATGTATATTGATTTGAAACAAAATATTAATTTTCAATTACATACCAGATTCATAATCGACACAATCATTATGCAAGGCACCATTACAAACGTTACCGTTGGAAACCAAAATCTAGGAAACATAGATTACAATATCCATTAGAGGTCAGTTTGGACATCTCTCTCTCTCTCTCTCTCTCTCTCTCTCTCTCTCATATATATTATACTCTTACCAAAGCTAAGTAAAATATTTATATATGATTAATATTCTACCATGAAGGATGTATATCAGGATTAAATGGACAGATTTAACATTTTGCTTCCAAAAAATTTATTCAGGTGAATGTATGCATTCATTAAGAAATCATAACTGGCAATATAAAGCAGAAAACTCGGAGTTATTTGATATATCTCCCCTGGCTAACATTACACGGTTAGTTTGCGGTCGAAGGTTTGGAAAGTGAGCGAAATAAAACCTGCCATGGAGATGCTGATTTTGGTTCAAGTGCTCGATACTCTAGGTCACTGCCATTATTTTTCAGTGCAGGACATGGCAACATTCTACCATGAAGTTAAAAAGCCAAAAATGACCGTCAGAAGTGTTAATAAATGTGGCATACGTTTGTCTGTCACTGTAGATATCAATCCGGATCCAAAGATAAATTATCATCAGACAAAGAGGCGCCAACCAGCCGTTGAGGAAGTACATAAACCTGAAAATATACAGAGAAAATTTGAGACAATGAAGATCATTTCGGAGACATTAAATTTCCTGCAATGTGGAATCACCTAATTACACTTTGTGTTGAGATTTTAGCTTTTGATATCACAGATATAATAGCCTGGTGATAATGTATTAACTGTAAAGCATGATCTTATAGGAATCTTATATCATTCCTCTCAAAGGCCATATGACATACAAATAAATTAACAAGGTCAGTTGATACGCTTACTTTCCATGTATGCTGGAGTACATATAGCAGGCAAGTCGTCTGTACGCCTCGATTGATAAATTCAAGGTCCACGCAGTGGTACTGAGAAAGGAAAACTGAATAACAGCAGTAGCAATATTGTTGACCTAGAAGAGGTAGAGAGATATAGTTATAAAATTGTGTACAGCAATCAAATATACATACATGCCTACCTACTTACCTACATACATACCAACCTAACTACCTACCTGCCTGCCTGTCGACATCCATACATCAATATATCCATCCATGCATCCATCCATCCATCCATCCATCCATCCATCCATCAATCATCCATACATCCATACATACATACATCCATCCATACATACATACATCCATACATACATACATACATACATACATACATACATACATACATACATACATACATACATACATACATACATACATACATACATACATACATACATACATACATACATACATACATACATACATACATACATACATACATACATACATACATACATACATAGTATACACACATACATACATACATACATACGTACATACATACATACATACATACATACGTACGTACGTACATACATACGTACATACATACATACATACATACATACATACATACATACATACATACATACATACATACATACATACATACATACATACGTACGTACGTACGTACGTACATACATACATACATACATACATACATACATACATACATACATACATACATACATACATACATACATACATACATACATAGTATACATACATACATACATACATACATACATACATACATACGTACATAGTATACACACATACATACATACATACATACATACATACATACATACATACATACATACATACATACATACATACATACAAAGTATATACATACAATTACTTACCATTGTGTTTTGTGTCACTCCGCCGAGAAATACGAACAAGGGCATCGGTAAGAAGGAATAGACATAATGACGAATTACGTAATACTGATCGGTGTCCAAACTGTCATTTAATGGAAAGATATTGATTAGAAGACCGTTTTAGATATTGATCTTTGAATCTACATGCGCACAACAATAAAGAATGAGCGTATCTGATGTGTATGTGAACTACAAAATTTGATATATACAGTGTCGTGACAACGTTCATTGTATCATTAAAGTTATGTACTCACCCAGATAGAATTATGAACACAGTTGTCAACAGAGTCAGAAGGAATGATAAGCAATTAGCTATCGTAATTGTAACATCTCTTGCAGCGACGGCAAATGGCTAGAGGATGAAAAGATACCTTTTTCCAGTCAGCGAATTTTAGCATTTTTAATAGTAGATGTTATAAAAAATCATGAGAATCTCTTCAATGTAGAAGGCAACACAATGACACCCGCAACTTGTGAAAGTAGTGCGAATAATACTTTTTCACCTAGCAGCGCCCTCTGCGACCGCTATATGAGGATAGAGAGCGCCATCATTGCTTGTACTCGACGATTATGAAATGTACTGATACACACAAGTATGCAGGACATGAACTTGATCGCTGTTCTGGAATATTAGTAACCAAAAAAATTAGTGAACTTGGTTTATTAAAGGCTACAATATTATTGTATCATTTTGAAATGCCAGCCTTGAGCGACTTTGGTCAATGACATGAAAATACGCTAAATAATGTGTGAACCCTATGATGTAATCTCCTTGTATATAGGTTAGACACAGTGCGGTGTCTGAGCAGGTCATTGGTAACCGGAAAGGAGATGTGAAATGGCGCTCATAGAACTAGAATTTACTTGATAATGTGCGTCGGAGGGGTCAATTTATCCGTAAGCCACATGAACTTTCGTAAGCTACGATGAACTCAAGTATCATTGTTCGAATATATTACAATGAACATACTGCGAATGTATCGCATGCATCGTTAGTTTCAAATTTTAACTTGCTGAATGCAATATTGTCGATCGGATGGAATACGAACCAATGGCCCTTCTCCCAACGTCATGTCCAATGCTGCGATGGTTGGTTGAGAACACAGGCAGGAAGTGAAATCTTTGGTGAACTTTGATCTGACGACCGAGCTTTCGTTGAACTTCCAAACCCTCCAGAAACAAATAAACAATAAATCAGAATATAACTTTGAGGAGAGATAGATATAGATAGATGTATAGATATACACTTTATCTTAAACACTGTACACTTCAAAAGTGAGCAGTTACTCAAATGTATCTCAGAAATGCAACTTGGTCTGAGAAAGAAGCTTTTATTATCAATTCTGATAAGTTCCCTTTGTTGAACAAACATTCTGAGCTGTTCTGTCGGTGCCAACACGAAGTAAAATTTGCTTGTCCGATTTCTATCCAACTAATCACCACAAATGGCTTGACCTAACTTGATACTAATTTTTAGCATCTCAAGCAAATTTAAGACAATAAAGTTTACATATCTGACAACAGCGTGAATGCGTTAACTCGAGTAATAAATAGGTAAAAACATACTTGATATATTTTTATTTATGTTGCACGAAGCACTGTACCCATATAAGTATATATATATATATATATATATATATATATATATATATATATATATATATATATCAAGTGTGTATATGTATGTATGTATGTATGTATGTATGTATGTATGTATGTATGTATGTATGTATGTATGTGTGTAGAGAGAACGGGGGAAAGAGAGATGTGTACGCAATCCTTTTTTTTTACTTTTCACACTGTTTATTTATCAATGACTTCACCATAATTTCATATTGTAATTATTTTCTCATTATGCAATTTCCATGTATTTAGAGAAATATTTTGACAGGGTTTTGATATGGATTAGTACATTCGGATTAATGTGCAAATTATATTTCTATTGATGGATTAATCAAAGTCATATCTTATCGCATTAACAACTGCAACCATAAGGCAGTAAAATAATCAGTGAGAACTTCTGTGACCGCTGTTATATGTACAACACTGGCAGTGAGCATTATTATTAAGTGACGTAATTAGTTTGGTAAGTGAATTGGAGAGACTGAATGAAAAGTATGCCGCTGACAGGGAGGTAAAGACATAGATTTTGTGAACGATATACTTACAATTTGGGTTTATTAAACTGCATCGTCACACATCTTGACTTATGTGCAGGCTGCAAAATATGCAATATGACACAGCCTTTTTAATAAATACACACACAGACAGACAGACAGACAGACAGACACACTATATATATATATATATATATATATATATATATATATATATATATATATATATATATATATATATATATATATATACTCTGATAATCTACGACCTGTAGTTGCCACTCTACAGGGTGTTCCATACGCTAAGTAATCATTTGGATGATTGCTTATCGTATTGAATAGCCTGTACACTGACAATTACAAGTTATAGCAAAGTTGGCATATTTCATCTTATTATTGCCAGTTCTCTTCGAATTGTTGGCCGAACATCCCAAAAAATTTGCGTCCATGAACGGTGTCATGACCCGCTAGCTTTTATGATACACCAACGTGATGCACCCGTCAGGATTGGTGCCCAAACTGTGATAAGTCAAAGCCGAGAACGCGCTCGCTAATAATTTGAGTGACCGAAGTGCCGTATTTGGCTACAATGTTTTACACTAGTTTTGATGCCAATGAGCTGTGTCTCATAAAAGACATGGAATTAGCACTTAATAATAGAATCATATGAATGTTTGTGAACAACGACAAGAAATTTGATGTGCCATGGTCAGTTAATTCCACAGAATCCGGCTACTCTAATGAATGACTAGTATTCGCCAAAAACTAGTATTTTACCAATTAGAAAATAACAGCAAGTAATTATTAGAGATAAATTCAATCGGTTAAAATGTACTGAGCTGGTCCAAAGATGTAGTGACAAACAAATATTATTTGTCTTACTTTTAAACTAGCATATGGGTACGACTTAGCCGTTTTATGAGATACCCTTCAATAGTTGAAGCAGCTAACATTTTTGTCAGACGATTGCATGATGCAAGAAACACAAGGAATGAATATTAGACGAACTGACCTTCTTGTGGGGCATATCGAGAACCAATGATTGATGCTTCTTGTTTACACTGTTTCCACTGTAAGGTCTGACCATCACAACGGGACTGTTGATAGCTTTTTTCGAATTCACTGAATTGCCACTCTGCTTTTTCAAGACTCTACGAAGGAAACATTACAAATAAAAACAAGGTGTAATGTTAATATGTCCAAACATATGCTGATCCAGTCTGTACAGGCAATACTTAACTATCGATTGAATGGATGACTAATGGTTGATAACACACATCTCTTCAACTGAAGACAGATTGAATGATTTCAAAAAGCAACTGTTTATGTTCTCCAATCACAAAGCTCACCACAGGGGATAGCAGAATTTAACTGGAATCGTTCAACGTCATTTCATCATCAACAAAAATTGACGTAGTGAACAAATCATATGATGTTAACAGATTGAGTTGTGGACAACACACACGCATCAGTGGTACTTGTTGCAGATTGCAATAGTGTGTTCCAAAATGACATGGATATGCAATTGGTGAAATTTTGGATGGTAAATCGTTGTTAGCAGAGAGTGTTTAATTCGAAAGATCATGGATTCAAAACCAAGAATAAAGCATATTATATTCCCAAGTGACATAGCTAATGTCTCTTGTAGTGTTTTATGACGAGCTCAAGAGTCCTACAGCCTATCTAACTACAATTAACTTCCAAAAATTATTTCCTTCGAACATCAATTCATTAAGGCTGACTTACTTTTTCACGTTGACTGGTAGTACCCCGACTGGGTTATGATATACAAGTGCCACAACCACTGTAACATCTGAATACGAGGTATAGAAGGCAAAGACCATGATAAAACAACATACAAAATGTTACATCGATTTCACATTACTACTACAGTGCGAAAGAACTGGTTCAACAGGTACACCGTTTTGAGATGATAAGCTCATCTAAGTGAAAATGAAAACAATTAAAACGCATGTGGTGCAAGTATACAATGATGTTAATCAAACGAATAACTATAGACCCTCGAAAAAAACGGGAAGTTTTTCTCGAGGGTCTAAAGCTGCCGTCGTTTTATCAGTACAGAAACAGTTATTACCGAGACTGCTCCATGGTCCACCGGATGTGAGAGTCAACTTTGTTGTCAATACTTCATTTGATTCTTCCGTATTTCTCTTCAATCGACCATTGCGACCTCTGAGAGACAAAGACTCCATCTTCAAATCCATGGTTTTGGTTTGAAACGCCTGGTATTCTGTAAAAATATTAAAATACTGGTGCCATCGCCTGATTTGAATACGATTCTGTCACATTAACCAAGTGAAGGTCAGAAGTACTGTGGTAAAAATTCCATGAGTCTGAGAACGATGGAATGAGCGTTATACTATCGTTAACAATGCAACATATGGTCGAATATGGCACAAGGCATGCGTCATCCATTCTTACGAATATTATATCAGTGTCACTATGCAGTGTTTGTTATTGTGCAAGAACAGACAAACGTTGATTTGTCGAAGCAAGTTTGCTCGCATCCATACATAGTAAAAGAAACCTATCAGTCATAACTACGATTGGAATTTCTGTGTTACGATAACATTTTTCGAGGCACATTTTGTCAGTGCGACTGCCAACCTTCGTCATTAATGACCATAGTAAGTTCGGGTAGCCTAATCAATTTGAGTTTATGATATCTTCTAAATGTATGTGTCAATTTTCAAACATCTGGTAATCATTGTTTTTCTGACAGTTAATTCCTTAATAATCAAATTAACTGGCAAATAAACCACTCAAAAGTATATTTATTTACCAGTTCACGCAATAAGGTTCTTAAAGCTTGTTATTATGTTAAATTTTAAAAAAAACAATTTCTTACCAATGTTTTGATATTTAAGGTAAACATTAACATCATCAATTTGTATGAGGCTGTTCATATGGTCGGCAAACAGCACAAGATTCTCAAAAACTTGTACAGATCCTTCTCCGACACCTCGCGTCTGCAAATTGACAAATAGATACGTTCCATCAAACTTACATCAAAACTCATTATGCAGAGAATATGCCATTATTTCTCCTTATTTTGCATCGACGCAAATCATTCGCATGGCTTCAAGGAGGGAAGTTCGAGCGCTTATAGTGTATACTTTAATCTTATGGCAATCATTATTGATACTTCTAACATTATAATTTCTATAGGACTCCATGCTAGATTACTCCCTATACTTTATCTGAAATAAATACTATATAGTTACATAGGACAGGAAACACATATCATTATATCATTTGCTTTACAGTGAAGTACTTATTCTATTTGCAAATTTAATCAACAACTTTCGAAGATAGACACATTGACAATGTAACATCCCTCTTGTAACACTTTCTTTTCTACTTTGATAAGTTAAGGAAAGTTTAAGGGTTCTCTTGTATGCCGAAGTGTCTAATGACTGATCTTTTGCAGGCTTTGTTTGTTCGAAAACACTCACCTCATGAATGTTTTGCCATGGGGTTGCTTTGTCTGCAGCCAATAAGACGTCTGCCACTTCAACATATGCCTAGAGAAACAGGAAGTGAAAACATGCTAGCAGTATATGCTCATCAGGCCTCAAAACAATGAAAGTCGCCACGGTATGATTTCTAATGGTAAAGACAATGCTTCTCGCCAAAGCTGTTTACTTTGGGTGTGCATCGAAAAGTAAAAGAAATCGTCTGATCGCGTCTTTTGAATGCATATGATAATTTAAAATTGTTTTTCTTCAGGAAAGAAAGACTCTAGGGGCTTAAAAACACAGTTCATAATTAGTCATGAAATATTTTTGTGCCTAAAATGTCCCTAATTGAACATAAAATATCGTGTGTGTAACACTCTCTTTTTGTCAATGGATTTATGGGCAATTTGATCGTACCTATTAAACAAGCCTAGTTTTATTCTTAGAGTACATAGCATACAAAAATGGAATCAGTCTTACCTTGATGTACGTCATCTTTTGCTCTTTGGTGCCGTTCATTAGCATGGGATTTCTTTCCTCCAGTTTGTGAAGTATATCTACAGCCATGAGTAAGTCACCAGCCAATGTGACATTCTGGTTTGAAAGGTATCTGGCGGTGTTGTTGATCAGTTTGATGGCCTCGGCGAGAAGTGAAATGTTCGGAGCCTGTTATTTGTGTGGAAAATTAATATCTACAGTGAGCTCCTTGATACAGGTGAAGAGTTACACATAAACCGTCGCAGATGCCGTTGTTTTCGATCACATTAGAGAAACTCGCGCAAGAAATAATAACAGTAATTTTGTATTCAACATGGTACTTGGTCATAGTTTTGTAGCTTGTGTTCATTTGTCGGCACCAGGCACTTACCAGATATTATCCTTATCCCTCTTCACGTCTTTTCAAGATTTTATGTATAACAGTTTCCTCAGGCGTTTGTGTCGGCTATTTTTTAAAAGAGTTCAATTTTTCTTGTTGTCTTTTTAGGAACCCGTTTTTGAATGTGTCGAGACTGAATTCTTTTTTAATGAAACGAGCATTTGAATACAACTATTAAATGGCAATTTGAATACCTTACCCCATTTAAGACCTCGGAAAGTACTTCAGACTTGCAGTACACAGAGTCCACTGCTGACCATTGTCCGAGCTTATCACATTTCCTACGAACGAGACCTAGATGGAGGTATACAAAATTACACTTACATTATATATTTTTGTGAAGTACGTTCAGGCGTGGTTCTAATGCGAATTAGAGCTCACGCAGACGTCGGTTATCAATTACGAGTAGTGTTATACTAGTACAAAAACGGGCCCCTGAGCGAGCACAGTGGGTTTAGGTCAAAGTATTTGGGACGAAAATTCAGGGGAAGATTTGGTATTGGATTAGTTTAAATGGTTAAATATATGTAGATTATCTTAAAATGCAACAAGGACTTTTGAAACTGTGCTTTCAGAACTGGAAGTGTTTTGCATAATTTATGCCTTGCAATACCAGAGATGTCTCTAATTATCTTCTGCTTCACTTCCAATACAAGGCTAAATGCGTGTGTAACACATCCCCACTACCTATAATGAACTGTACCGAGCTGTATATGTCCGTTCAATGAAGGTCGACCAACTTTTGCAAACTGCTTTTTTACAATATTGTATTTTTACAAAAATACCATTTTGGATATTTCCAAAATAGAGACAACCAATTTAAAATGAGAATATCATGGCAGTAACCCATGCCGCTGGAGAGTGTACAGTACTTATTGGTGGCACATAATATCCACCCAGATGGTACAAGTTATATATGTGTCCCACATCTATATTCCACATCCATGTGTATACCCTTCTGTGGCAGGAACTGTGATTTTAAGATATAAGTACATTTACTTTTCCTTTGCACGCTTTGTCAAATACACGCCCATACAGTTTCCTATCGAAAGAATGTACTACTAACTATTATGTCGATACTGGGTGATTCTGATGAAAAATGATAACGTGCAGTCTATTTCGATACAAACTATGCAAAGGAACATCCGCTTAATTACTATATATACATCACCAAATTGATTTTGCAAATTCAATAATTCTTGCAGTTCAATAACTCTTTTTGGCAGTTTCGGGATGCAATGAGCATATGTCAAGACTAAATAAAATATTCTTGAAAGGAATGCATCGCTTAATGTCAAAGATTGCTACTCACCTCTTGTTCCATTTGGACACAGTTGCCAGTCAGTATTACAGGAAGCCTTTGTGTTCGGCCACAGAATACCAAATCCGTCAACTTGTTTCGGACAAAACGAGTCACTCTTTCCTGAACAAAAATTACGCAGACGTGTTATGGAAGATCTATTCAGATAGCAATCAAAATAGACATTAGAGAGGGAAACAAGTGTTCCGTGGAAAATATTGCTTGTCAAGCATACACAATAAGGTTGTATATTGTTTAGTTTTTTTCCTTACGTTATGTAAATCTGCATGAAATAAAGGCTACGTGGTAGGAAAATGTTCAGCACATTTTGCTTCAGGTGACTTGTCGAAGTTTATACGTCGAACATGGCCACTTTTGATAGGTTTATGCTCATGGAGATAGACAGACAGACAGACTGACTGACTGACAGACAGGTTGCAAAGAGAGGAGAGAGAGAAAATCTGACGGATACAAAGAAACAATGACAGACAGACAGACAGACAGACAGATAGACAGACAGCGACCGAACTATACTTTGTTCCTTAAATCAAAAACCTTTAACGCTTTAAAGTGTACACTTAGGTGCCATCTGAAAAGCAAACTTGAGTGAATGACAATATCACCTATGGTGCACTTTTTCTCGTCTACTAGACGATTCTCGGGAATATCAGGTTGGCATTTTCCTTTAACTCTTTTGTAATTTTGTGCACACAGACATGAGAAGCTTCCGATCGTATTTATGCAGTATTCAGTTCCCATAGTTACATCACAATCGTGTTTGTTTTCCAAACATTCGTCCAAATCTACAAGAAATAAATGGAGTATGCTGTGAGCAAAAATGTTCGACTTCCACATATATCTTCATCTAAAAGACTCGATCACTGTTGATCTGCAGCCTTTCAATCTGGATGAATGGAAAAGAAACTCTAATCAACTTAAAATTGCCAGGCTTTGACGATTATAAACGTTGCCCGAAAAGTAATCTAATTAATAAGCAAAGCAGATTATTCCCGTAGACATACATTCAGTGAATTTTCAAGAAGTATTACTTGTCATGCGCATCATCGTTTGTAATTCGTCATCGTATGTAATTCGTCACTCACCAACACAGACTGGCATTGTTCCACTCAACTCTCCATCGTTACAACGGAGTCGTGGATCTCTGTCTGGTTTCCATCCAGCTTTGCAGGAGACTGTAAGAACATCATTATGTAGAAGACTGCCTGTCCAGACAGAGTTCCAATGTCTTAGCTTCACGTGACACTTCCTTGTTTGATAATCTGGGGATAAGGTAAAGTACGTTGGGTTATATGCAGTTGTCAAATTCATGTCATTATCTCTCAGCGAACAGAGTTTTTAGTGGCGATAACTCCCTTCGATTTCGCATACTCAAGTATGTACAATACATTACCATTCTTGTAAGATTTAGAAATTCATTCTTTCGCTAGCTGCATCGATGCACTCAAGAGGAAAATAATTACAGTTTGATTGCTTACCTCTCACGGTTATATTGAAAGAACATGACACGTTATTGTCCGATGGATCCATGAAGGTATACGTCACTCCCATAGTGCCTTGTGAAAACAATGTCCAGGTGCAACAGTTCTGTTACGAATAATTGTTCCAGAGTTGTCCTTGGCTGTGGGTTCCTCCCAGAAGACATTTACACAGGATGTCGTAATTTGGTAGCTTTACCTCTATGCTGCAGCATGGTGACGTCATATTCGGGCTTTCCGAGTCTACAAAGTACAATTTCCATGTAAAATTGTTAATTGATCGTTTGGTCAAAAGTACGACAAAATTATTTACTGAATGCAGAGAATAAGTTAACACTGTCACTTCAACAGAAGGAATTTCATATTCGGAATTTCCAAGTTTACCAAAGTACATTTGGCATAAAGAGATTTGTTGGTCAGTCTGTCAAACCGCTTAACAATGATCAACAGAAGCCATAATGGCGAATAAACAAAATAAATTACATACGATGATGTTGTATTCTCTCTGGGCCCATGATACCAACAGTTATAAACTGTTGCTCGCACTAGCGTAAGAGATATCTTGAGCTAATCTTCTTTATGAGCATTTCTTTCACTTTATCGATATTGTACATTCAACCTTACTGTCATTCTGTCTGTGGACTTAAGGTACAAGGTAGAACGTGCCTCGGGGATAGGTATTCGGACTCTCAAACAATTACAATTCTTTGCTAAAACTATCACTCTGGGGTTTCATTTTGAAGCTCTTGGAGTAAGAAAACTTTTCACCGTTTCAGTTTTATCAAAATCGGAAATATCATTTTTCTTTACAGAGTTGACGCAAGGATGGTGGCTATATTGAACTTTAAAAATCGGTAAATTTTTTGGTAATTTGTTTCTCTTGTACTAAAATTTGCCTGATGACCCTGATTTGTATTCCTGATTTTGAAAGAGTATGGTTGAAAGATTTCTTGAGGAGGATTTGAGCAATAGTTTAAGTCTTTCACTTTCGAGGCGCATACTACCTTAAAGCATGCATATACAATATTAAGTTAAAAGTTTCATAAAGACAAGAAAGTCAATGTAGAAACTTAATATTCTGTAGAGATTTTAATGAGAGTTCAAACAAGCAGTAGATGAGGACAAAATGCGAGATTTAGTGAGTGCAAATGTTTTGTGTAGGTAAATAAATACTCTACATTGCGAATGCACTTACAATCGTACACTTCATTTTCAAAGCACTTACCAAGTATTGTTACATTGAAGGAACAATTGTACGTAAGATCCAGATACCGTGATGTGCAGTTCGTCAGCGTGTCTCCAATTTCAAAAGAACTTCCGGACTCAGGATTACACGTGATGTTTGGATATATGTCTGACAAAGATGTTATATTCCACCATCCTTGGCCAGTGTTTGAACCAGGTAATGTATAGTTTACAATGTCTTCATATCGCCTACAGTAATTCAACGGCTCTGTAAAAATAGATTTGTCTTATGAAGTTACTCTTCACATTAATTGAACTAATTGGGGATAATTGGATGGTGAAGTAATGTCGGTTTAATCTGGAAATGTAAGCTCATCTGCTTTTCTTTTTAAGTTATCTACTTGTTTTATGAGTAATTTGTAATATTTGAACATTCAGCTATTGGGCGCCTACCACTTTTGAGAAATTTGAAAAATATGAAGATCAAATTATCCCAAATTAGTTCTAATCGTGTTCAAGTTTCGTTCACTCACTAACACTCACTCACGCGCTCGATTTCTTACTTACTTACTTACTTACTTACTTACTTACTTACTTACTTACTTACTTACTTACTTACTTACTTACTTACTTACTTACTTACTTACTTACTTACTTACTTGCTTGCTTGCTTGCTTGCTTGCTTGCTTGCTTACTTACTTACTTACTTACTTACTTACTTACTTACTTACTTACTTACTTACTTACTTACTTGCTTGCTTACTTACTCTGCGATTAGTAAATCCTTGATGAAATTCAAACTCACTACGTACGGTACCTAATCACCTAGCGAATACATCACGGTCGAAACCGCTCGACCTAATCCCTACCGTTAAAAAGAGTACTTCACTTGCTGAGCTACGTTTCTAAACATTTCTTCATCCGTCCCACCCATGCACCGCCACATACATACTCGCTATCGAAAATCACACACAATCTAATCAAATCAATGAAAACATAGCTTAACTGGGCAAAAAAAACAGCCTCGGGAACAATTCTGTGTACCAGCAGAGATATTAACCCTCGGTAGAAAATTCAGGAAATTCTCGATTGAATTCGAACTTGGAACGTACAAAACAATAAGCTATAATAACTAGTTTGTATCAAAGAAAAATTTATTTCAATAATGAACCTGCATCTTTACTATTTAAAATTTAGAGTCATGCCGCTACAAAGTAGTTTCCATAGCGAGTGCAGAAAAGGTTTCACAACCGATGTCTTTAAGGTCTTGGAAAGGTTATTACGATGTTTACAAGTTTTCTTTTTTAGTTTTTTGTTCGTTCTTGTTTAATTGATGAAGTGAACTTACCGCCACGTACCACAACATCGCAGACTCTGGTGAAATTTGGATTAGGCAACCAAACAGTCACATATCGCCCAGAATGGTTGCCACATGAATATACCACGTCGGCACAATCATCACTGCTGCGTCTTTTACATGAATGGATTGATGCGTTAATGTAGATGTGACTGTCTATTGAAATGGCGACGTTTATATCTACGATAAAAAACAAACACAGCTTTAGGTGACTAATCTTTCCACAGAGAACCGTGTAGAACTAATGTGAGGTCAACAGTCAAAACTTTTACAGGACTGTTTAAAAAGTGTACAGCATAAGTAACATAAAACTGAAATATTCCAACACAATCAATTACAATTTTCACATCTTTGTTGGAACCTAAACATCTAGTCCGAGACAGTGTTAAGAGATCATCAGCTGAAGCTAACAAGAAGGAAGAGCCAGACTATGCCCATTAATGAACACCATACAAGGCACATACATCATTGACCTCTTTAATAAAGTTCTATTTGAGTTTGAAGCATCAACGACTCTGCGAACATTTTATCAATATCTTACTGTAGTCCTTTTGAAATCGACATCAATTGGTATCATATTACCCTATTAGTAAGGTAGTGATTATTATTTGAGGTGTTTAGCTGATTCTTACGATTGCTGGAATTGATTTGATGTCATATTATGAAATTGAGAGAATTCGATAAAGATTGTCTTTTGTTCTTGGGTAATTTTCCCTAACGGTGCATAGGAGTACAGTGACAGTGATAGGAGAGGCGTGCAAGGAAATCTAAATTATGAAACGTAGCTTAGTAAACTAAAGTTTAACCATCGACCCCGCTACATAACACAGGCATTGCAGTTTTCTTAGCCTTCATATCTGGGTTACGACGTGCTATTGATCGCAGAAGACTGGTTAGGTGAAGGGTTGAGGTGTTATCAAAAATGTCAATCAGATATAAATTTAGTCTTCTTAGACAGGTTCACCTTTTTGACAGCAGATCCCTGCCCTACCGATAAAGGTGCTATGCCATCTCAGTTTTCTTTGTGGACTTGCTCAATTCTGCGGGCCAATAAATATCATTAAAACAAACTGAAGAAATAATTTCAGCAGGCTGTCGCGTAGATGGTGTGATAATCGGTTAACCCGCAGTACATCCAAGAAATACCCTGCGAATACTCAAACTAATGGCAGGTACCGGTCTAGTTTCATTCACATCAAGAGTACGATGCTCGCTACTGCTACTGCTACAAAAATTGACAGTCGGCTCAGTCACAATCAGGGTGCTCTAGAGTGTTTCACTTTTGTCAAAATTTCATCTTGTAGACACATATCTAAATTTACTAAATTCACAAAGCTTAAGGTTTGGTACATATTTGCTTGAAAAGTTGTGAACCAAACTTTCTCAGTATTTCCATGGCAACCAGTTCTTTATTGTGTTGACACACCGTCACGGACACTACAAAATATTATGAGTTGATGGAGAAATAACATAGTAGACTATACAACATTTGTACAAATATTCTTTTTAAAAGTTTAACCAGAAAATATATACATCTGTTGTAGAAAATAAGGTGAATGTATCAGGATTTTACCCAGCTTTGCATGATTTCCTGCAAAATGATTTGTTACGAAAAAAAAAGAATTTTTCATTTTTTTCTCCCCATGAGCTTATGATTCCTCTAGTTTACAGATTTGCCCTTTAGTACATTTAAATTATTTTTTACTGCAATTGTTGAAGTCTTTAGAAAACATTAATAGTATTTGCAGCAAAATTTTGCTCATTTTTTGTTAGTTTTCTAGTCATTTTTGTAGTATGGTAAAAGCGTCACGGACACTACACATTCAGGAATATGTGTGTGAAACAAACTATTGTTTTTATAACCAGTAAACCTGTAAAAACAGTAAAATTATGACAAGAATTGATTACAAACAAATCAAAAACATATTATTAAGGAAGTTTGACATAAAGAATATTTGTAGTACTGGTTTTTTTTCAATAACCAGAAAATTTTATCAGAAATACAACGCTGAATGCAAAAATTCTTGAGATAACTGGTATGTAGACAATGATAACTGGTAGGTAGAAAATGCTATACAATGCAAAACTGTCCTAGTAACACTATAAAGTGAACAGTAAATGATTTACTGAACATTTGGTCTCCAACACATTATTGTGATCTGCATTTCAGTAGCGTCACGGACGCTACACATTTGAATACTCAAAGGGACAACTTCTTTATCAGTTTTAACTGTCAATATTAAACCCGAATTCTCTATATCAGAAGTCTAATTAAAGCCATGAAGAGTATAATATAATACTCTCTTGCCACTCATAGTGATATTTGTAGGTGACAGGAGTATTTTAAGTATTTGGTCAGCATCTATTGTGTGTAAGGGGGAAAGAGGTTGCAAATCTGACTATTTATGGCGCCGTTACTGCAGTAGTATAGGCTCCATTATGGATCTTTGTCAATAGTGATGTATATAAGGGGAGGATTTATGGCCCGTGATGTTATTTTTCAGTTTTATCCCCTTGTTTGCATTATAAGGTTGTATTATTTGTGTTTGATAAAATTTCAGTCGTGTGTTGCTTGTTTATGGAAAGCTATGGCGAGACATAGTCGGATCAGGCTGTATCGGATCTAGCATGGGGTGTCTTTTGAATGCTGTGATCCTGAAATCAATGTTTCAAAACCCAAGTGTGTGGTTTCTCCTCAGTCGCAAAGTCCTGTCTTTCCTAAGTTGGTGTCAGATATTTTGATTTTTATATGCTTGTTCTTGTTGTCGTTTTCATGTGTTATTGGCTTAAAAAAATAAAGCCAATATTTCCATATTTTTATCTTGTGTTGAGATTTTTTTGTGAATTTTGTTTTTGACAAGTGTGTCTTTTATGTTTTTGTTTCTTTTGTAGGCTGTTATTGGGGTTCAGGGAAAAGGGTTTTTAATGTTTCGTCCTTTTCAAGTTCCTCCCAATATTTTGCAAGACTTTCTTTCAAGTCTTTTGTTTTAATGTATGGCCTATATGTTGTTGTGAAGATTAGATTATTTGTTGTTTCCTTCTTTATTTTTCTTGTACTTTTTGTTGAGTTCAATTCCTGTGTTTGATTTCTGTTGTAATTCTAGTTATTCCTTTTTCCGTGTATTCTCTGTAAATTAATTTGCTTGTAAAGAAATCAACTATCTCCTTGAAATCGTTTGGGTCATTGCATGTACAGAAGTATCTGAGAATTTCACCTTCAATTAGTCCTTTAAAATTTGATTTGGGTAACATGATTCTCTGTGCAGGTATTGGAATGTTCCAATTAGTTTTGTGTGGGTTTTAATATCCAAAATATTTTCTTGGTTGTGCCTTGGGCACTTCAAAATTTTGACGTCGAGAAATGTTATTTTTTTCTAGTGATTTCTTAACTGTAAATTTAAATGTTGGGTGCATTTTGTTTATTCTATGGCTAAACTCTGCCAGTTGGTTTTGTGTTCCAGTAAAAATTATGAAAATGTCATTTCTGAATCTTTTCCAAAAGTGAATCACATTTTGGTATTCAGAGATGATTTCCATTTCCAGTTTATGAAATGCAATCATGGCAATCCCCAGCAATGCATTTCAGCCCATTAAACAGCCACATATTTGGTGGTAGAATTCATTGTTGAATAGCCAAAGACTTGAAAGAAAGTCTTGCAAAATACTGGCAGGAACTTGAAAAGGACGAAACATTAAAAATCCTTTTCCCAAACCACCCAACAATAACCCACAAAAAGAAACAAGAACATAAAAGACACACTTGTCAAAACAAAGTTCACAAAAAGGGACAAAACGTTAACAATAATCTCAACACAAGATAAAAATATAGAAATATTGATGTTATTTGAAGCCAATAACACGTGAAAACATTAACATCAACAAGTATAACAAAAACAACAAAATATCTGACACAACAACTTAGGAAAGACAGAACTTTGTTACTGAGGAGAAACCACACACTTGGGTTTCCAAACAGATTTCAGGATCACAGCATTCAATAGACACCACATGATAGATCCGACTATGTCTCACCATAGCTTTCCCTTAACAACCAACACACGATTGAAATTTCATCAAACACTTATAATACAGCCTTATAATGCAAACAAGGCTTAAAACAGAAAAATAATTTTAAGGGATATAAACCCTCCCCTTATATACATCACTGTTGATAAAGATCCGTAACGGAGCCAACTCTACTGCAGCACCATGATAAATAGTCAAATGTGCAACCACTTACACTTCTTATATATCGCCATAGCTTTCCCTTAACAAACAACACACGATTGAAATTTCATCAAACACTAATAATACAGCCTTATAATGCAAACAAAGGGTTAAAACAGAAAAATAATTTGAAGGGACATAAACCCTCCCCTTATATGCATCACTGTTGACAGAGATCTGTACTGGGGCTAACACTACTGCAGCATCATCATAAATAGTCAGATTTGCAACCACTTTCCCCCTTATAAATTCAAAAACACATTTTCTTTTGTTTTTAAAAGGATTTATTATGGTCTATGAAGTTTACTTCAGATGTCAGGTGAATTTAAATGTAAATGCAGTAAAAAATGGTTAACCACTTGTTAGGTGTAGTGTCCGTGACATGAAGCCAGTTGCAAATGGAAAGTGGTTTAATATGAAAGTAAATTAGTTTGTTCAGTGTTATGCCTTAATTTCACTATAAATAACATTTCTATCTTAAAGTTATATTGGGAAATAACTGATAACACTATTTCTGTTCCTTTTTTTAAACCCTATACCGTTATTTCATAGGGCAGTTTTTTAACATTACAATCTTAAAAGGTAGAAAAAACATCTTTCACTGGTTTAATATATTTCATTTGATGTCTTACTCAAAAACTAAGTTACTCTCTTATAAAAATGTAACTTCAGCTGGTAAACAATAGAATTACCAGCTTAAATCACTGTAACAAGTAATGTATGGATTTGGTGTCACGGACACTACGGCTGTCACGGACACTACATTTGGCCCCTTTTTGATATACTGAAACAATACAAGTGGTAAATGGATTATATTTTTATAACACATAAGGAAGGCAAACAGGGCCACTTTGGCTAATGACATCAGATCTCTACTATCTGAATATGGCTGAAAGTTATGAGGGTGTCACGGACACTACAAAATTTTGGGACAAAAAATGTGGGCAAGTTTCGTGATTTGTAATTCATAATCAATACGTTGACCCTATAAACATTTAGTACCAACTAATCACAGTTGGTCTTCCAATCAAATAGATGTTTTAGGAAACATTCTAGGGTAATGTTTTCCAAGTGATAATAGAGAGATAAATCAATGCTGTTGTCAAAATATAAAAAGTGTAACGACACACCAATTTCACTTGTTATCACGCCATTTCCATTCAAATCCATGTATTAAGATGAAATAACTTGCAAAAGAAAGAAGAAATGCTATGTGATACTTTAAATATTCTGAATAATCGAAAAAATTAATCTAACAGTTTCAAAAAGTGAGTTAAAAATGTGCTTTTTCAGATGAAACAGCGTAACGCCCATTTTGACCCATTTTTAGGGTACTTTTTTCACTACTCAGCTCAAAATCATCACAAAAACTCCATTTTTTCGATGGGGCCTGTTTGGTTCTACTGGTTGTTTCATATTAAGAACATTGTTTCATTAAATTTTGCTCAACATTTTTTATATTAGAGCGTAACATGACGAAATATGTCTAGAGCACCTGATTGTGACTGACCCGAGTGTATTACATCGGACCGTCACTGTCGGAAACAATATAGTTCTTTGGATCTTATGTCATGGAAGAAACAGCGCCTTAATTCAAGCCAAGTTACGTTGACTCTTCGCTTGAAAATCCATTTCCAACTGTTTATGTCCTTCAAAGTTATACCACGTCGCCGTGAAGTAACAAGTAAACAAGTAAAACAGGGCTCGTTAGCATGTTGTGCATCTTTTCATGAAAAACGGAGCCCTACTAAATTTACCGAAAAAGCATCAATTTGCAAAACATGGATATAAAACCCGTCGATACTAGTGATGTTGCAATATGAAGCTAAACTTTTTCTTTATCGAATCCTATAAATTTCATAATATGACATCAAACCAATTCCTGCAATCGTAAGAATCAGCTAAACACCTCAAATAATAATGACTACCTTACTAATAATGTAAAATGATACCAATTGAAAATCGACCCGTACTAATAAAAAGTTGGTTGCTAAAGAGTGATGACAACCCTATCAGTTCTTGATATTATTCCGACTGTACTGCCATCAATTTCTTCCTGTAGTGAACTTCTGTCTGAATATTGAAGGATGCATGAAGATTAAGTAAAACATATTATTTCTTTGTACTTGAAGTAAATTTTTGTTATATATATATATATATATATATATATATATAATATATATATATATATATATATATATAAGTATACAGATGTCCTCGTGGCAAATTACAGTGCTCGATGCTAAAGCAGAGCGTTATAAATAAACAAATTACTTCAAGTAGAAGGTAATGAAATCTAAATTTCATTACTTTGTACTTGAAGTAATTTGTTTATTATATATATATATATATATATATATATATATATATATATATATATATATATATATATATATATATATATATATATATATATATATAATATATTTAGGGGTTATTACACGAAGTTTGGGCAATACCGCGTCGTATTCGAGTGATGTGTCCGTATTGTTGACGAGTTGCGCAGCAACGAGTCAAAATGCGGACACATCACGAGAATACGACGCGGTATCGCCCAAACTTCGTGTAATAACCCCTTTACCATACATGCATGCTTTGGTTATGACTGTTTTCCTACGGACGTTCCGAAATTAGCGTCGAAATCAACTGAAATCGACCTTGCTTGCTCATCACTGTACTAATAAAAAGTTGGTTGCTAAAGAGTGATGACAACAGTATCAGTTCTTGATATTATTCCGCCATTGGCCATTCCACTTCAAAGTAGGGTTTATGCCACACTTTTAAAGCGAACAATTTAAATATTAAGATGTCGAAACAGGTTTTGTTACTTTGAAGAAGAGTTTTATTTTTAGTTTGAAATGGCAGTGGATGTGAAAAGTAAGCTGGAGTGTGTAGGATGATTCTGTTTTCGTGTTTTAAAACATATACTCATGCCTTCGCGAAAGTTATGAGGCCGGCCAAAATCGGGTCAAAACGTGCGATTTCAAACTCGAGCAAGCAGCTCTGTGACATCTATGAATGCACAGTGGACATAATAGCCGTACCATTTAGTTTATCTCCAAGAATTATACATAACCTCAGTCGTCAAATATGCCGAATTTACCATCTTAGAAAGGAATTTATGGGCGGATTAGGGAAAACGTGAAGTGAGTACACTGTAAGCTGTAGCGTCGTAACTCGATCGTGATTTTGTTGCTGTACGAATAAAACATTTCAAACATTAGGTATTTTCATCGTCTGCTCTGTTGTGTTAAACTTCTTTACAACAACCTAAACGAAAGTTTTACTTTCCCTAGTATATTACATTGTCTCCGAAACTCGCACTGGTGCCGCCGGACACGATCATGATCTGTGAATCTCACTGGCAGGTACAAATCGGAAATATTATATATTATTGCCTGAATACATGGGTTTATGTGCCCGAGAGCAGGTGACGATTTGCCCGACGCCAGGAGGGCAAATTGCAGCAACAAAATCACGATCGTGTCCTGAGGTATAGCTTGTACTACACGTAATATATGCATTGATGGCCATGGATCTTTCGTGCGTTAAGCACTGTAGACATCGCAAATGTCATTATCAGAAGCACCCTATGATGTTTTCTTTTGCTGTTATCTGTCATCATTTTGCAACAAAATAAGATAGATGAAAGGATTTTCATTTTCGATCTTTGTTTTTGACAGTTTCGCATTTTACCAATACATAAAATGAGCAATAATGTAAGTCATAATTCAGGGATTTAATTTCGTACATTGAATAACATACCTGATCCATTTACGTCTGTGTTATTTGGCAACATGACAACGATTGAGAAAATTGTATAAATAGTTCCAAGATCGACTTCTATCACCAACGGCTCTTGACTTTGTTGGGGTGAGCATGTTCCGCGATCTTTGTCCACCAGGACCTGCGGGTCAAAGTCTGGTACTAGTCTAGTCTGGTTTTGTATTTCTAAATCTGGATATACACCAGTTGTCTTATTCACAGCAATGTTCTTAAAGTCTGAAAAGAAAATTATTGTTAGTGCATATTTTTGCAATCATTTTGACATGTATAGTAATAAGTAAAAACGATTCCTTGACAGAATTCAAATTTATGAAGATTAAATTTCTGCCAAACATGGTTACATTAAAGTAGAGTTCTGAAACTGCCACTGTATGGAACTTCACAGAGCTATAGAAAAATGTATTCGTGGACCAGCGCGTAGCCAATTGATTGCTAACATTAAAACCTAGCTAGATGTATCATGTGTTAATTGATGGCTCAGTATTAAGCCCTTGACTAACTACAATCACATTTATTACTGTCGGTTCCTGAAACTAATTGACCCTTCATCTGAAAAAAGGAAGTCATTTAAGTCGTTTACTCAACTCTCCATACGAAAACTTCAAATATCTTTGCATTAAAGTGTCAAAATGTTTCGTATTACTTCAAATAACAATCTGGGGACAATTTTATTGTATTTATGCTCACACAAACGTGTCGGTGGAACCGTAGTTTACCCCATAAAATCGAAAGTGATTATTCGCAATTGGAGGCCCTTCAGAATATAGTATGATTTATCAAGTAATGATATTTGGGATCGTGACTGAACCCACTTCCATTCATGGTAACATATGTGACTTACCCTATTTTCTAAAAGTAATGAACACAAGAACGACAAGATCAGCAACAATAACAACAACGAAATAAAGATAACATCATTATTATTGTTATTATTCTTGTTGTTGATGTTATTGTGTTCTTAGTGAGTACTTTCATCACTACAGTTATCAATATTATAATTTTTACAAGTTTAGAGGTTTTAAGATGTATTAAGTGATACAATATAAATATCCCTAATCTCATCGTTCATGAGCATGCATGAAATATGAGCACATCAGTATTCAGATATTTGCCACTACAAAATTGTTAATATCCAGTACTTACATTTCACACCCCAATCATTATTTTCTTGTTTTGCCACATCGAATAATTCAAACGTTGACCATTGCCAAGAGACAATGATGTCTTTATTCCGGAAGTCACATGTACTCATCATCAAAAGCTGTATTTCTTGCTGCCTGAAGAATCGATTCCACAGATTAAACTCAGTCATATATCCCCGAAAGGCTTGCTTTAGGTCGAATCCGTCGCCAACCAAGTCTTGATCTTGACCCAGTATCAGAACACCACCGCCTTCAATTTCGGTAGGATTTATCTTATTATCTTCTCCACTACTTCTTAATTGATGTCCATTAATATAGAGGAAGCAGTCTCCTGACTGCAATTTCCAGGTAAAACACCAGAACGTCCAAGAAATGAATTCATCCTCTCTGAGTGTAAACCAATATTTCCTTCCACTCAAAGTAGCAAGCAACCTGTACGTACTAGTGTTATCTGTCTTATATGGGTGTTCCATAGCAATCATGTTGTCGTCACTGTATGTTGCGTATGAAACAAATGTATAGATATGTCCATCTTCGGGTTCTGGTATTCTGACCCATAGACACATAGACATCTCGTTCATAACAGGAACGTTATCATGTCCATTGAATTTCACGTATGATGTGACGGAGATTTCTGAGAAATTCATTACACTTCTGTTCAGTCCTGGTCGTTCCTCTCCTGCTTGGACTAAACCCAAAAAATGTAGGCTAATAGAGCCCTTTATACAATCGGTGTTTCATGAATGAATAAACTTTCAATATTCAAATGTATTTAATGTCCAATTACTTCACCTATTTTATTATAATATAATTTTCTTTTGCTTCAATATCGGACAGTCGTGACATTGGTATAAATTCGATACAAACATCGCCCTACTGGGTGTAGTGGATTCAAAGTGTATTTAAGGGCCCTAACTTTCATTCCCGTTCAATATTAACATAGGTCGAGTGCTTGACATGAACACTCTCACACACACTCTCTCCTCTCTCTCTCTCTCTCTCTCTCTCTCTCTCTCTCTCTCTCTCTCTCTCTCTCTCTCTCTCTCTCTCTCTCTCTCATTACCAATGTAAAAAAGTACAACAGATCGTGGATCCAACACAACTAAACCATATAAATTCCAATCGTTCCCCAACATCATAAAAAGACCAAATTCTTAACAAAACATGTTGCAACTTTAACCATATCAACTGATGATTAACATCAAACAAGTCGGTCATTTGATTTAAGAGTTGATTGGCTATATCAGAAGCAATTGCCTCGTTGATACAGTGATTCACTATTTTGCGTTGTAAATTCGTATGTGTCTCCACGTTGTTGTCCAATTAATACGCAGTGAATGTGAAACATTTTTAAATGTTTGATTGGTTCTTGTTTAAGTAATAAACATGAATAACTGTGAACCTGATACCTCTAACATCGTTCCTCTAATTTGAACTCTTGAGATGTCAATGGCCGCTTGAAGCTTTTCAAATGTCACAAATATGTCATCAATAAAAATCGTCAAATTTGTTAAAAAGACATTGAAAAACACTGAAATGAACTTACCGCCACGTACTACAACATCACAGACTTCGGTAACATTTTCATTGGGCAACCAAACAGTCACATATCGCCCATCCTGGTTATCACATAAATATTCTAGGTCAGGCCAACCATCTCTGTCGCGTTTTTTCTGCATGAACAGCTTGCTGTTTGATTATCAACGAGACTGTGTATTGAAATGTTGACTCTTACATCTACGACAACAAAGAACATGATTTAGGGTGACTAAGATCTCCAGAGAGAACCGTGTACGACTTGCATTTAAGATCAACAATCAAAACTTTTAAAAGCTTAAAAGTGTACGACAGAAGAAATATAAAAATATGAAAAGATAAACTGAAAATGCTCACTATAAATTAATTCCTCCGACACGTTTGTGTGAGCATAAATTAATCCCAAAATTCAAGTATACAAATATCGTATAAGCTGAAGTGAGAATTTCTTGGACTTCTGTCTTTGTGTCATTAATTTACATAGCAAAGGTAACTACTTTTGGTCAAGTCCTTGAACCTATATATGCCAAACTGTGAAAGCATAATAAATATGCAAATTGGAATCCCAGCGAAAATGCAAAATGTGTATCACTACTATCGTACAACTTTATCATCAATTTACATGGCACTTTCATCAACTTTGGTAAAGTTCCTTTAGTTATCATTAATTTTTAAAAGAACATTCAATATGATCCGAGCTCAATACACATTGCCAATTACATGATCAGAAGCACCCTATGATGTTTTTTTCGCTGTTATCTATCATCATTAAGTAAAAATAATCAGATAGGTGTAAGGATTTTCATTTTCGATCTTTGTTTTTGACAGTTTCACCAACATATAAAATGAGCAATAATGTGAGTCATAATTCAGGGATTTAATTTCGTACATTGAATAACATACCTGATCCATTTACGTCTATGTTATTTGGCAACATAACAACGATTGAGTAAATTGTATAAATAGTTCCAAGATCGACTTCTATCACCAACGGCTCTTGACTTTGTTGGGGTAAGCATGTTCCGCGATCTTCGTCCACCAGGACCTGCGGGTCGAAGCCTTGTACTACTTTATTCTCGTTTGGTATTTCTGATTCTAGATATACACCAGTTGTCTTATTCACAGCAATGTTCTTAAAGTCTGAAAAGAAAAATTTATTTTAGTACATATTTTGCAATCATTTTGGCATGTATAGGAATAAGTAAAAACGATTCCTTGACAGAATTCAAATTATGAAGATTAAATTTTTAACAATCATGGTTACATAAATCAGAGCTCTGAAATTATATTGTGCCACTGTACTGCCACTGTACGGAACTTCACAGAGCTATAGAAAAATGTATTCGTGGACCAGCGCCTAGCTAATTGATGGCTAACATTAAAACCTAGCTGGATGTATCACGTGTTAATGGATGGTTCATGAATATTAATAGTTAAGAGAATCAAGGCTAGTATTAACGCAATGATTGCCCGCGACTAACTACAAATACAGTTAATACTGTCGGTTCCTGAAACGAATTAATCCTTCATCTGAAAAACGAAGTTTGAATCATTTACTCAACCCTCTATGCGAAAACTTCAAAATATCTTTGAATTAAAGTGTCAAAATGTTTCATATTTACAGTTACTTCAAATAACAATCTGTGGACAATGCTATGGTATTTATGCTATGGTATTTATGCTCACACAAACGTGTCGGTGGAACCGTAGTTTACCCCATAAAATCGAAAGTGATTATTCGCAATTGGAGGCCCTTCAGAATATAGTATGATTTATCAAGTAATGATATTTGGGATCGTGACTGAACCCTCTTTCATTTAACATTTGCGACTTACCCTTTTTTCTAAACATAATGAACATAAGAGTGACAACATCAGCAACAATAACAACAAGGACATACTCTAAGTCGGCGTATTTTATTAGCTGAGTAACTTACAAGTTACACGGTAAACTTCTATACTTACACTAGTCTAACAATAGTCGTCGGGTCACGGTCGATCGGGCGTCTCAACGGGTTCTACGTCTAGTACACCAGGGGCGTAGGAAGCATTTCACGGTTGGGGGGGCAAAGGTAACCTATATTCTGGTGATGAATGAATTACGATCTAAAATTTGCATATATGAATAAATTAAAATATTAAATCATACACGAATAAATTAAAATAATTAAAACAGGCCAAAATCAATCTAAATAGTAAAAAATGTAATGAAAGCACCACTACTTTCACATACGGCAATGTCTCAATATTTGTGTTTTTATGTATTAGGCCGTGTAAAGAAAATTCTTTGTTTGCCATCCTTGGATTTTTGAAAAACCTACCAGCCAGCCAGCAAAAAAAAAACAAAACAAACACACAACATAGATCAATCGCATAAACTTTAACTTTCCCATCGGTTTATGGGTCACAAGTATGAAAAATCATCTGTTACATTTACAATGCAGTGTTTCTTATGCTCTTCATTAAGCACGTTGAAAGCAATGCTTGGAAACACAGGTTATATTTGTGTAAGTACAACAAGCATACTTAGAGTTAGGTGACTGTGAGTCTGAACAAAAATTCCATAATAAACAATGGCAATAAACACTATACCAGTACATAGGCCCTAGTGTGCCACATGTACAGTGTGATAGTAATCAACTGGTTGTTACGCAGATCTATAGTTTGTCTCTGACGGAGGTTTATGCACTAGGTAGTCATAGGCAAGAGTAAAACTATTAAAATAACAAGATCTCAATTATGAATAAAAAGCATATTTGCGACAAATGTAAAAGATGCAAATCACGTATTACGACGATGTTTACGAAGTTTTGAAGAAAACAAAATATATTTGAATCAACACCTTATGAAGGAACATAAGAACTTCACCGTTTACGCAATGGCTTCAATTTTGCAACGTGTCTAAGTGACATTTGTATATTAATTATGACATGTACATTTAAGATCGAGATCTGTATACGATTGGACGTATATTTCCATCTTTAATTCATATCTATCATATGATCCAAACCAAGCCTTAAACATAACGTTTAAAATCCCATTCTAAAATAATACGGGAAAGGGAATACAAAGGACAAGAAAGAAAAATACAACAGACAGGGCAGGAGGACAGACAAGTGGAGAAGCGTATCTTGGGCGATGGCAGCTGTCAAGCTTGTCTACCGAGAAATAAAGTCTATGTAGTACCAACGAACTCTGAACATCTCGTGTAGTCAATCGAAGATTACCAGCACCTCTCAGCAAGCTAAGACGAGTCCATGAGTAAAAGCAGGCCAAGATGAGGTAATGAGATAATAGGAGAAAAACGAGTAGTAACAGTTGTTTTGACAACTGTACACTATGTATTTCAATATGTTGGGGTAAGCTTAGAACAAAAAGGTGTTCTTGCAAAACCTGAAAATTCCAAATATAAAACTGCAAAAGTTACTAAGTATAACAAAGTATGTAGTTGTCACTCAGAAAACAAATGCTAAACATCTTGGTAAAAGGTGAAACTACTATCCCTTCCATAAAATTACAATTTTTACAGTAAGAAGAGTGGATAGCTGAACAAATCATAACAGCCTCGAGTACAAATCCTCCTTTTTAAGTGTCAAATAAATACTAGTCCTGATCACTGTTTCTGTTGAGTTAAATGCTCCATTAGCTGTAACTTTAAAGGCCATTTATTCTGAATTTTGTGTATTAACTACTTTTTTAGCCGAATTCCAATAGCGCTGATCGCGATGTCAGGTTTGTTACTAAATGTAGCTGCACGCGCAACTTCAGACAAATTCGGACAATTTTTTTCATGCGCGGTCGTTGTTGCAGCTCAGTTGTAGTCTGAGCCATAAATTCATAGGAATTAGTGTGAGTTTTTGTATTCATTATAACACTATCATCGTTCTTGCCGAAAATGCGGACTAATAGTTATTTTTGCATATTAATGACAGAAAACTGACGCTATTGCATACTAAAATGCTAAATATTCTGCTTGTCAAGACAGCAATGCCGAATGGCCATTGCTATTTTGAAAACTGAATTCTAATCCGGACTTATAAAATGTCCAAATCGTTTTTTAGCAGAAAAAATTTTTCAAAGTAAGGGCAACTTCCACCGCGTACGAACTATTTGGAGCATTCAACAACGAACATTTCACCGGCGGTACCTGCTTGCCACGGTGCAGATCCAACATCGTGATCAATCGTGGAAAAGCTGATGGGAATTCAGTTCCATTCCTTATTCGAAGCTAAACCAGTCAAGAATTGTTTTCGATCCGTCTTGTATGGAGACCAAAAAGATTTTACGCACTTCCGCCGATTTGAAAACTTTGAGGGAGAAATCAACTTGTGAAACGGTCGATTGATCTTCACTTACGGTACACTGCAGTCCGCTACAACAGGAGGTGCACATGTACACTTTACGTACAGCGGTTGATGTACCCCTTTAAGATAGGTAATCTGATTTGTATGGAAACGATCGTACGACATTTGCGTTTTTGCGACATTAAAGTAAATTACTGCGACATCGCGAACAAAAAGGAAGGGCACATCCCGCCGTATTTTCGATCATACGATCTGTGTTTGTTTTTCAGATTTCGTCCAAAAACCTACCCGCACGCGGACGGCAAACAAAGAATTTATTTTACGGCGCCTTAACTCCAGTTGTTTGTTTAACTCCCTACATAGCACTCAGCAATAGTTGGGACAGCTAGCCGTAGTCAATGTGTATTTGTAAAAGTTGGGGGGGCAAAAGTATACCTTTGCCCCCCCAACTTCAGCATTGGGGGGGCGGCCGCCCCCCCTGCCCCCCCCCCCCCCGGTTCCTACGCCTATGTAATGCACAGTTTATATTGAGTAAGGATCTGCGTATTGTCATTACTTTGGTATATGTCTCTAATCAACTAAAAGACAGTCGGCAGAAGTGAAAGACTTGAAGGTCGCTCCCTTCAGTACATCTGTCAACATAGCGTCCGGTCAATGCTAATGACTTAAGCATTTGTCAAACAATACATTCGCTAAAAGAGAATGAACAGTTACAATAAAAGATCACGAAAAAAAAAACAAGGGAGATAATTCTCATGACGCACAACGTGTCGAAGGGGTTACTGTCTGTCATTCATTGTCAGACATACTAATTAAATACAAGGGTAAAATTCTAAGCAATATAAATATCTCTAGTCTCATCGTTTCATTAGTTTGCATGAAATATGAGCACATCAGTATTCAGATATTTGCCACTACAAAATTGTTAATATCCAGTACTTACATTTCACACCCCAATCATTATTTTCTTGTTTTGCCACATCGAATAATTCAAACGTTGACCATTGCCAAGAGACAATGATGTCTTTATTCCGGAAGTCACATGTACTCATCATCAAAAGCTGTATTTCTTGCTGCCTGAAGAATCGATTCCACAGATTAAACTCAGTCATATATCCCCGAAAGGCTTGCTTTAGGTCGAATCCGTCGCCAACCAAGTCTTGATCTTGACCCAGTATCAGAACACCACCGCCTTCTATTTCTGTGTGATGTATCTTTCTATCTGTATGTTCTCCGCTACTTCTTAATTGATTCCCATTAATATAGAGAAAAAAGTTTTGACGCAATTTCCAAGTAAAACACAAGAATGTCCAAGAAGAGAATCTATTTTCTCTGAGTGTAAACCAATATTTCTTTCCACTTAAAGACGCAAGCAACCTGTACGCACTACTTGTGTTATCTGTCTTATATGGGTGTTCCATAGCAATCATGTTGTCGTCACTGTATGTTGCGTATGAAACAAATGTATAGATATGTCCATCTTCGGGTTCTGGTATTCGGACCCATAGACACATAGACATCTCCTCCATATTAGGAATTTTATCTGGCTCACTGAATTTCACATATGATGTGACGGAGATTTCCGGGAAATTCACTACAACTCCGTTTAGTCCCGGCAGTTCCTCTCCGTCTTGGACTGTAAAAAACAAAAAATGCACTTAACAAAAGAACTGTTTATACGATTAGCGTTAGATGAATTAATAAATAATCAATCTTCATATGTATTCAATATTCGATCCACCATGATGGTTCTAGTCATATCATAACTAATCATGTTACTTTGCCCCTTTTATCATAATATAAACACTTCTGCTTCGATATCAGTAATTTCTAGGCTTCACATTGGTATAATTCAATACAAACAAGTCAATAGAAATAAACTTTACCAAACTTGGTGAATTTACTTCAAAGTGTATCAAGAAATCAATATATGTTATCGGATCCCAATTTTGGCAGACAACATTACGTTAATAACAAGCGTTTACACATCAATTACAAAAAATAACAAATAAATTAAAATACATATATTGAAATCCAGGCAGCACACAGTAAAACTAAATAAGAAGCACACAGGGGAAAAGGACGGAAATACAAAATTTTAAAAGCGAGTTCAGCCTGTTAAATTGTCCGATAGCACTATTGATAAACAGTGTTTAGCTCTGTTGGTTATAGAAAGCGATACTCTGAAACGACAACCAGACGACATCAAATCAAATTCATGATGCTATGGATGCTGAAACTTGGAATGCAAGATGGAATTTCCTTTGCCTAAAACTATCGTATGGTACAAGTCGGAGGGACCCATTTGTTTTTCTCCGATACTTTTGCTGCATATATTTACTATCTTACAAACACTGTTTCATTCTTCACAGTTACATTTCCATGGCAGCACAACTGAAAATGCAAGAAATGCTTCTTAACTTAAGTCTAACAAAAATTCCGTCCTTTTCAATAGGAACATTATTTGGCAATTGTTTGTAATGTTTTAATTACCTTGGCATCACCCTTGTAAATTGCGTAAATGCAATCCTGACATTTTATCTTGACAATTTGTAATCGAAGTTGTCAACATAATAACATGTCACCGTCTTTGGTCGCTTAGAAAAGAAATGTTACATTTTGCAATAGTTCATGTTTTATTATTATACTCTACAAGAAGCAAATTTAATCGGAATTCGTTTTGGTTAATGTTAGTGGTTTATAGACTCTCGATAAAGTCCGATTTACATTCAAGTGTACAGGACTTACTCGCGACACTAAATTGTAGCAATTATCACAAGGGCATTAGTACGACCTGCGAGTACTGATGATCGTTCTAGTTCATCATGTCTGACATTTCACGACAGTTGCTCATTTTCACTCATAGATCTTGCTTGACATGAAGTTAACACAAACTCTCTCTCTCTCTCTCTCTCTCTCTCTCTCTCTCTCTCTCTCTCTCTCTCTCTCTCTCGTTTATTAAATTCATGTATATTTTAAAAGTGGCGTTACATATAATACATCGCACTTCACTCAAAACATCAATTTGCATGATTGAATCATTCAATTTTCATTCATTTGATAAGCCAGGTTAGGGCAAGCAGCCTTAAGTAGGAAGAGAAATACCTGTGGATTTATGCAAAAGTATGGAAAATTACCCAGTGTCCCGAATTACTTTTTCCCTGGCCTCTTCGACATTTCAATGAATTTTGACTCCGATCTGATTGGTAAAATTGTGTGAATTTTCGACGATTTTGTTCTAAAATTTTCGCTCATTTTGATAGGAGTCATTTCTCATCATGATTTTAATCACCTTTTAAGAAGTTCAGTCTTTCAACCCCTCGTATTCAAAAATGTGGACAGATAATGCAAACAAAACAAAACCAAAATAAAATTGTCGTCTTCTTCTATATATACTGTACCTTCAAATGAGATATTGAATTTCATAAAGATGTGTCAAGTTTTAGACCTAAATTATTTTGTATCATTGATACTAGAATTGAGCTTTTGTACCACAAATATGTACCCCTTCATCCTCCGGGTTAATTTCTGCTAGCATACTAAATTTTAGTTTCTCCGCTTTTCAAAACTACATTGATCATTATATGCTTAGAAAGTCTCAGACCTTTTTAATTCGTGTTATGTGTTCTTGTTTGAATAATGAACGGGAATAAATGTAAACCTAAGACCTAAGCATCACTCTTTTAGCTGAACCCTTAAGGTCTCATTAGTCCCTCGGACCTTTGAATTGTTGCAAATATGCAAAATCCTCCTGAAAATGATATGAAAAGGACATTGAAAACACTGAAGTGAACTTACCACCACGCACAACAACATCGCAGACTTGGGTGAAATTCGACATCCATACAGTCACATACTGTCCAGTGTGGTTGTCACACAAATACACCAGGTCAGCACAAACATCACTGTCATTTCTTCTGCATGAATGGCTTGATACGTTACTCCAAACATTACTGTCTATTGAAATTTTGACGTTTATATCTACGTAAAAAGAAACACAGCTTGAGGTGACTTATCTTTCTGCAGAGAACCGCGTAGCATGAATGTAGGATCAACAGTCAAATGTTTTTAAAGTAGCAACATTGTCCAGTAGACCATATTATAAAGACGAAATATTACGATACAGTATTATCATTGTTGGATTACTTACTATGTGGTCACGAGAGGATATCATTTATACATAACGGGCAAACGACATCCAATCTTTGTCCACACACTCGTTTTTTATCGACTTTTTATCAAAATGATACCACCTAAAGCATTTTTTTTTCATTTTTACGGAATCAGCACCTCAAAAACGTACCCAATATCGTTTTACCAAACTTAGGATTTCTTGATCAGTACAATATCTTGTGAGACGTGGATATTCGATGTTTACTCTCTGCTGTATGAACAGTTAACATCATAGAGGATCCTTTGGATGCAAAAGCTACTTATGCTTGGTCTAACAAGAGCTTTGTTTATTAGTTTATCTATTGATCTGTTTATGTGACTCCACCTTTTATAGATGACCCATAAATTCAAGTGACGAATATTCTTAGGACTCTGTTACAACACGCAAGAGAGCACGACAATAAGGAAAATATTGAAAAAACCGTAATGCTTAATCTGGAGACCATACTGACTACCTCGAAGTAAGCTAAACGAGAAAACCTCATTTAAAAAAGGAAGAGTTTCATTTTTCCTGTAATCTTAAGTGTCACAAGTGCTAAGAGAATCTGACGGGTACAAAGCAAACTGCACAAGATAAAAAACTGATAAACATTCTAATCTAGTACATTTATGCTGAAATAGGCGGTTTGATGGTCTAATGTTAGTCGGAGACAATGTTTGAGCATCATCAGCTGAAACTAAGAAATAAGAAGATCAAGACTTAAGGCCATGAAATCAATACTTACATCCTCTTTGATGATGAAACAGTTATTATTTATTGGAGTTTGAAGCATCAAAGACTCTGCGAACTCCTTATCAATAGGAAATAATTATCTTTGTGAAATCAACAACAATCCTTTATTTGGTGAAATATACATGTAGGTATAATGATTAATGATTACCTACTTGTAATGAAGGATTATTATTCACTGGTTGGCATGAAATTGATAAAAGTCGATGAAGAATAAATATAAGAACAACTTTTGTTTTTGGATACTTTTTCCCTACGATCATTTTCCCGAACTATTTACCCTGTTGTTCCTGTTTTTTGAAACAAAAAAGTTCTTGTAACTACACATTTTTGTTATTGTTGTTTTTTATTTAGCCATACTTTCTGTAGAAATACGCGTTGTGCTCGAATACACAAATAAACGGCCGGCACCACGATTTGTGTTAACTTGGTAATTTGGCCGATTATTTGGTGCTTCCGAAAGGGGAGAGCATTTTAGGGCGTAATTCACACATCGGGCGTTTTTATTCGTTTAAGAGAGTCGGAACTTGTGCGTCAAAGGTAAAAAGGGCCAAATCCCTGGAATTTGGAGAGACAGGTCTGCATCTCATCGACAAAGCAGTGGTGTAGCTACTGCAAATATAGTGGTGGAGCAGTGCATTATAAGAGAGGTTTAGTTACACGTAATTACGTTCGATCAGTACGCGTAGCGTCTTTGTCACGTGATAACCAGACGTCATGTACGTGTGGCGCAGACGTTCCGAACGTCAAACAACACTTCTACACGTAGTCATAATTACGTGTAGTATTTTTGAGATTTTCTCAATGATTTCCACGACTTTAGACAAGCAAACTCAAAAGGTATCATTGTAAATTAGCAAACATCTTTGATATCAGAATATTTCGTAGAGTTTACAACTGTACGAGGAGTACTTGCCATAATTTCCTTACATGAACGAAACGTTGTTGTCGCATTTCACTTTTTGTCTGACGCCTCCAAAAGAATTCTCTAACCACATAAATACTGTATCAAAGAAAATCGGTCGATTTAAGGTAGTTCGAGGGTACAACGAGCTACTATAAGAGTGGTCCTCACGTATCGAAATTCATGTTTCTTAAAGATTACACGCATTTCGCATGTTTCTGAGAAAAATATGCGGCAAAATAATTGGGAACGCACAACTAAACCTCTCTATTCACACGTGAGCAAAGATACGCGTACGCCACTGCGCGCCGTCAGGCGTACACGTAATTACGTGTAACTAAACCTCTCTATAGTTAAGCCAGTGACCACACTACATAACATAAACATTGAAATTTGCTTAAGCCTTTAAATCTAGCTTATTATGTGTCATTGATAGCAGAAACTGGAACAATCAGATCAAAACTCCGTCATCTCAGACAGGTGCACCTTTTCGCAAGCAGTTCTTACCCTTCTGAGAAGCAGTTGCTACGCCATTGCTACTTTCATTATAGACTTGCTAAAATATGTTGACTTTAAAGGCCGAAACAAAGTAAACTATCAATGCAAAAACAATGGCCGGATCATTAGTAAAGGAAGGAACAGCGCTTAGTTCAAGTAAAGTTGCGCTGTTTGCTTGAAGTACATTTCAAAGTGTTGATATCCTCTGGTGCTACCGTAGTGACAAAATGTGCTGCATAAGTCAAACTGGACTATGAGGCATATTGCCAATCTTTTCCTGTGAAATTAGCAAAGCCCTCTTAAAGTCACCGAAAGCATGAATTTTTGTGAAACATGGATAGCAAATCCATCAGTGTTTGAGGTGTTTTTGTGAATCTCAGCTATGCATCTTTCAACTGAAGCGATAATATGCTCATCATTGAGTACGTGACTGTGTGTGTCAGTAAGTGTTTCTGGAGCGGACCCACGAGTAACGTCATGCCACATCACCGATAAGCGGTAAATACAAAGTCATGTTTTTCTGTGCTTTATTAATTTAGCCTGAGTTTTGGAAGGAATTACAATATCACAGATGTCCAAAATTGAAATACATCATTCGCCGCTTTTTAACATTAATGAATGTTGTTTAACATGGTTGAATAATACGTTAACTATACAAAAATGTCTGATGCGATATGGACTTTGATCAAAGATTTATGAAAAGTTTTCTAGCATGAGACCGCTGCGTTTTCACCCTGCTATATAGCTTGTACTGCACGTGAAATATGCACTAATGGTCGTGGATCTTTCGTGCTCCGAGCTCTCTACACATCGTCGATTTCATGATCAGAAGTTGGCTATGATGTTTTCTTTTGCTGTTATCTGTCATCATTTTGCAACAAATCAGATATATGGAAGGATTTTCTTTTTCGATTTTCGTTTATAGGTTCTCATTTCACCAATGCATGAATGTGATTCACTAAACTCACATTTTAATTTCTTACATTGAATGACATACCTGATCCGCTTACGTCTGTTTTATTCGATAACATGACAACAATTGGCCCAATTGTGTAATTAGTTCCAAGATCAACTTCTATCACTAACGGCTCCAGACTTTGTTCGGGTAAGCATGTTCCACGATCTTCGTCCACCAGATCCTGCGTGTCGAAGTCTGGTATTTCTAATTCTGGATATACATCAGTTGTCTTATTCACAGCAATGTTCTTAAAATCTGAAAAGAAAATTAATTTTAGTTCACATCTTTGCAATCATTTTAAAATGTATAGGAATTCAGAAAAGGGTTCCATGAGCGAATTCAATGATGAAGACTTAATTTCTGACAAAAACAGGTACTTAAGATCACGACTCTGAAGTTGATATTGTGCTGTTGTGGAAATGGAGACGGACCTTCACAGAGGTATAGAAGAAATATATTTGTGGACTGACGCATAGCCAGCTGATTGCAAGCATTCAAACTTAGCTTGATGTATCATGCGTTCATGAACTGTTCATGAATATTCAGAGTATATAGCATCGAGACCAGGATCAGCCAGCGAGATGGTAGTCTGTGACTAATTACTGTAACATTATTACTGCCGGTTTCTGAAATAAAATTACCCTTGCTAGTGTAGTGCACTCATCTGAAAAACAAAGTTTGAATGCTTTTTAAGGGGCATTCATTTGTGTTGATAGCTGATTACTGTTGATTAAACTTTGATCATAATACGCTAGGTTTTGTCAACCTCCATTAGCAGGATAACCAAATCTCAATCTCGCGATATTTTTGAGATCAATATAGAGTCATAAACTTTTGGCAATATGTGCCGTCCGTTGTCTCTACTGTCTCCACAGTCTCTAACTGGCACACCATACGCACACACTCTCATACACACATTCATACAAATATTATATATATATATATATATATATATATATATATATATATATATATATATATATATATATATATATATATATATATATATATATATATATGTCTTCGTGGGAAATTATAATGCTCGATGCAGAAAGCAGAACGTTATAAAAATTAACACAAATCACTTAAGTTTCATGCATCCAATCTTCAGACAGAAGTGAAAGGATTTTTAGCTCTACACTAAATCATTACTTTCCAATGCAGGATCAATATCTGCGGATAAAGTAAGACATCGTCGTACTGACATCAATAACCTCATTCAGATCAAGCTTCGCTCACGTGCACTGCAACCATCATCTACTTCTCTGTATCAGAAATCTTTACAATGCTTCTTCATGAACTGCCGTTCACTGGCAAACAAGTCCACTGCTGTGAATGAATCTCTGCAAGACTCTCGTCTAGATGTTTTGTTGCCTGCTGAGTCATGGCTATGTGATGATCAAAGTGATTCATCAGTCTTCACAGATGCCCTTCCACCTGGTTGCAGCAGTGTTCCACGTAAAGGCCGTGGGGAGGCATTGCAACAATTTTCAAGTCGTCACTCTCAGTGTCACTACATCCTATTTCAGACTCTATTACATCGATGGAAATAATGGAGGTTCGAATAAAGAATCCATCATCCAACATCACTTTAGCCACTGTCTACCGTCCACCATCAATAGAACGAATGGTTTCACCGTCGACGATTTTGTCAACAATTTGGTACATTCCTGACTTCTCGTCTCACAGATAACTCACCTCTTCTTATCGCTGGTGACTGTAACTTTCATTTTGGAAACTCAAACTGCCCAATTTCCAAAATATCATGACATACGTGACTCATTTTCTATGTGCCAATGGGTTACTGGTCCTAATATCGTGCTGGCTATACTATTAATCAAATACTCACTCATACTGAAAACAACATCATCGCCAATTTCTTGTTTAGCCAAACTTCGCCATTTCGGACCATTCACCGTTACTGTTCTCTCTTAACAATAATTTCCAAGTGCTAAATGCCGATAATCTGTGATTGCAAGAAATATGAAATCCTTTTCTACCGTCCAGTTTGCATAAAATTTATCTTTGTCCATCTGTTTCGAAACAGATGACGGAATTTCCTGCAAAATGCAATTGTTTAACAATAGCATTTGTGCTACCTTTGATCGCAACGCTCCTACAAGACTCGTCCCAAACAGAAAGCCGGTTCCCTAAGATTGACAATTCTATCATCACTGCGCGGAAAAACGAATGAAAGGAGAGAGAGTGTAGAGAAAATCAAGACTAGAGATACATCGCCAAATGTACAGATCATATCGGACTGATATCGTTCACCTTGTGGAAGCTGCCAAGAAAAACATTACGCTGATCTCGTTGACAATAGTAAGGCAACAAAAAACTGTTGTTTCAAGTCGTCAGACAATTACTTGGCCATGATGAGATTTCTATAACCCTGCCAACTCATGAAGATCATCCGGAACTAGCAAATCGTTTTGCAAAGTTTTTTTTTCCTTGACCGTGTGAAGTTACTTGTTCATACGTTTGATACTTTACCCACTATTTCAAATTATCAGTTTTTAAAGTCTACCACTGAAGCACGTGTTGAGTGAAAACTCTTTTAAACCAACAACTGCTGATAAAATACATTGCAAAATCTGTTCTTCATCATCAACCTACTTGTTGTTTAGACCCCATTTCCCACAAAGATTTTTAAGAACCCTGTTATTGTAAATGCTCTTTTACCAAACCTTACTCAGATTTTAAATGACTCTTTGCAGTCTGGTTCTGTACCTGATATATTTAACTCGGCCGTTGTTAAACCACTTCTAAAAAACCATCTCTGAATAAGGAAATTCTCAAAAATGTCGACGTGTTTCAAGTTTGTCGTTTTCAAATTTGTCGTTTTTATCAAAGGTTCTAGAACGTATTGTTGCTGATAGATTAACTTCCTATATTGTCAGCCATTCATTAGATGAACCAATGCAATCTGCCTACAAGCCAGGACATAGGACTGAAACAGCTCGTTTAAAGGTAACAAATGATATTTTGCTTGCCCTCGATGATAAGTGTGATGTATTCTTGGTCATACTTGACCTTTCTGTTGCATTTGATACTGTCAACTATACTATTCTCTTAGATGGTTTAAGAGACCACTTTGGTCTTCCCTGCTATGGACTTAAGTTGTTTGAATTATATCTTTCAAATCGAAGTCAGTGTGTTCTTATACATTACACTCAATCATCATTTCATCCGCTTGATACTGGAGTACCTCAGAGATCAGTGTTAGGTCCGATTCTTTTCAATGACTATACCTTTCCACTCGAATTAGTTGCCAGTCATAGAGCTCTTTATAGCTTTTTATGCTGATGATTCAACCTGTATATATATATTTCACCAGGGATAATGCCATCAGAATATTTCTTGAAAATTGCATATCAGATGTCAGACTCTGGAAGTCAACAAATTTTCTGACTTTAAACAGTGATAAAACAGAATTTGAAATTTTCTCCTCGGATTCTCCATCAGATAGTAATATTACAGAAAAATTCGTGTTGGCGATGCTAAAATTCATGTTCGCTATCAGGCTAAAAGCCTGTTCTCCATCCTTGACTCTCATCCAACACTGAGGCCTCATTTGTCAGAGATCTGCTGTACATCTACAATGCATTGAACGTATTCGTAAATTTTATCAAGGTCTGCCACAGAACAACTTGTCCATGCTTTCATCACATCACATCTCGTATCGATTTCTGTAACTCTGTGTTTTACGGTCTTCCGGATAATTTAATTATTCAGATTCAACGTGTTCAAAACATGGCTGCAAGCATATTTAACTCGTTTAAATATCACTCTTCATATCACTCCAGTTATGTACCAGTTCCATTGGTTACCGGTGACACAGCGAATTGTTTTTAAGATGTTAAGAGTGTTAACGGGCTTGCTCCCAGTTATCTTTCAAATATGATATATCTCACTCCATGTTCCAAGTCGTAGCTTGAGGTCGGCTGATCAATTCAGACTTTGTCCGGTGCGATCGCGCACAAGGAGATCGTTCGTTCAGTGTAGCACCTCCCATACTCTGGGACAGTCGTCCATTTAATATCCGGCGTTCTCCTAGCCAATTTAAAACTTTCCTTTTTAAATCTGCTTTTTAGACTTAGATTTACTTTTTGGAAATTTTATTCAGCGTCGTTAATCACTTTTATTGTGGATATTGACGCCTTTTAATAAAATATTATCATTTTTTATTATGAATACAGTTGTTGCTATTGTATTTGTTGCTATCATGGTTATTGTCGTCATTGCTAGTATTATTATCTTACAAGTTTGTTAAAAGAGATATACAGTATATATGAATATGTATGGTCTTACCGTTTGATGAACATGCCTGAATCATGAATGCATGAATATTCAGACTTCGGCCGTTACAAAACTGTAAGTATTGATTACTTACATTTCATATTAAAATTCTTTCCTTCCAGTTCTGTCACGTCGAATAATTCAAACGTCGACGATTGCCAGGATACAATGACGTCATGATCACCAATGCCACACGTACTCATCATCAATAGCTGTATTTCTTGCTGACTGATGGATCGATTCCACAGATTAAACTCAGTCATGTCTCCCTGAAAGGCTTGGTGTTTTTCGAATCCACCGCCTACATAGTCTTGATCTTGTCCCAGTATCAGAGTACCACCACCTTCGATTATCGGAGGGTTAGTCCCGCTTTGTTCTTCCAAGAATCCTTTATTGTTAATCTGACTACTACTGTAGAGTGAATACTTTGCCTGTGTAGTACAATGCAAAGTCAACGTGAAACACCAAAACGTCCATGAAAGAGAGTCAGGTATTGGGTTAAACCACACTTGCCGTGTATTTATCGTCACGAGTGCTTTGTATGTATCATCGCTGTTGTGCAGATATTCCATGCTAATCATATTATCTTCACCATCGCTACTAACCGTGGCATATGATACAAAAGTGTAGATTTTTCCAAATACGGGTGACGGTATTCTCACCCAAAGACACATAGACATCTGTTCCATCTCAGGGAGTGAGTCTTGGAATTTCAAATATGACGAGATGGATACTTCTGGGAAGTTCATCACTTTTCCATCTAATCCTGCGAGGTAGACAACAAAGAGCAGCTAACGATTACATTGAATAAGAGACAAACAAACAACGAAACGTGTTTACTGATTATGACGTAATAAAAATAAATTCGTTTTATCCGTTTTTGTGAGAAAACGTATCATGGCACATGAAGGAAATAACAACATAGAATATATCCTTTTTAAAGCAAATATCAAACACAGGGAGAGTACAAATGAATGGTCTGAGCAACAATTCACGGAACAGTCAGACACAACATAAAGATTTTAGCATCTCTTTGCTGAACAATTGCTAGCATCAAAGTAAATATGGGAATACAAAACCACTTGAGTGACTGATGAAGGGAACCCACTTTGGGCTTGAACACCATTAGGAAGGATAACAAACATAAAACTTGGGTCAAAGCACTATCGATTCACAGATTTCTTGTCATGTTTCCTATTATCATGAAATCAAATTGATCTACTTAATATACAATAATCGCAATTATACCAATCCATACTTCAAAGACATAAGGTCAGAATTCGTAAGACAATAGTTGTAAACATAGACACAAAACAGCACAAAACAGACAATAAATAGACGGTGCACAAACGAAGTCATATTCATGAAAGAAAGATATAGGACCTCCAGCCAGAAGACCAAGAAGTGATGTCAGGTGTTTCGAAAATAGTAAGCGCATCCTGCCCCGCATGTGGCACCCGCCATATATCAATCTGTAAGTCAGATAGGTAGTGGTCACTAACTAAGGCCCAATGTCACCGATGCCATCAGCAATCATTTGTCGAAGAGAGACATTGTATTTATCTACCAGCTTGCAATACCTACCAAAAAAGCGTTTGAATGTAGAGACAATATTACTAATTGAGGTAGAACCGATGTGTGAAGTTGCCTTCATTTCTTTTATAACTATTCGATTTTTCAGACAAAGATCATTGTTAAATAGTCAATAATATCATAATACTTTATTACTTGTGTTGAATTTATAATTAAGTTTTGTTACAGTTATCTTTTATTTTAAGTTAACGGAATATTGTTCATTGACTTGATACTATCATTGTGTCACGTGAATGGGCTATTGCACTAAGTAAACTTCATAATCATCAATTCTGTAATTTTGGGTTGCCATTTTGTTTTATGACATCATCATAATTATTATGTTGTAATGTCACCATTGGGTTAATTAGTACTTTAATAACAAGTCCTTCGAGAGCGAGGTTAGACCCCTTCCTGTTCATTAATTTGGGCCGTGATTAAAAATACTGTGATACAGATAGCTCTTTATGGCCAAGATAAAGTTCAATGGTGATGAAATGTAAACCAATCTGGGCTCCACTCTAATTACAAAATGGCATTAAATAAGTCCAGTAAAAATCAATCGACAGGACGTTGCCAAACATTTTTTTCAACCTATTATTACACTGACATATTATTGTCTGTACCGATTTTCATAAATTTGACGCCGTGCTTCTTGACATTCAGCCTAAAAACATAACTTCATTATGTACGCACACTATCAATTACTTTTAATTATATTATATCATGCTACCATGCGCCATTCTGATTGGACGAGAGCTCATTCCACCGATGCTAAAATACTGTTTTAGCACTGATAGCGGTGGTAAAACGGGCCCCTAAACCAGCATTTTCGAAAATTGCCCGGTCGGTGCATTTGAACGTACCTATCTAAATCATAGACCCTCGAGAAAAACCGAAACAGTCCACTTTGTTTCAAAGACCGAAGACCGAATTTTGATACACAGATAAAGTGTGGGTCTGTAACTCACCTCTTGGTGTAAATAAGTTGGGATCGATGATGAAAGACATCTCTGAAGCAGCACATTTGGGAGTGTGATGCACTCATGCACACAAGAAATATTAGGGCGACATAGCGCACCGTGAACTTTGCTTGATATTGCGGGAGTCGAGACGCGATATATCCTACCGCTCTTTAAAATGAAGATAGTATTCGTTCATACACAAATAAATTGACACTTCCTCACAGTAACGGTATGTCAGATATTCTTTACCAAAGTTTGGGCTGTAACAGACCGGGGTGTCCTAACGATGTAGACCAAGAAGTTCAAAATAACAATGGGATGACTCCTGGCGACTGCGACGGAATTTGACATCAAATGCAACGAGCAGTGTCAGCGTCCAGCTCTCCCTGCATCGGGCAACACACTCTGCACAACTGTTCATCACAGTTGCAGTCATCGCAAGTCTGGATTATTTCAAAACTGCTTGTTTTCTGGTACAATTAACGTCCAAATTATCCATCAAAAATAGATCCTGTAACTTCACTGTGCCACCTCTGAATGTCGCGACGGTCGACGTATACCGTATACGCGTATGCGGTACAGAATGAGACAAATCTATTTTTAGTGTGCCAAAAAAGCCAGGGCTATTGTTCTTATGTAAATTTAAGAAAAAAATTGTTACTTTTTTCTTTTGATTTGAACTCTTGACCCATTTTCTGTGTGACTGCAGCAGGTATTTTTTGACAAGTATAGTGTTCGTGTTGCATGCGAATAAAAGGCAACGATATGAACGTAATGCGTATTTTACCGTAGGATACTGTGTGCCTGTACGTAATCCCAACTTATAAAAATGCTCGGTCTCGGGCGCAGAATTTCCGACGTTCGATCTCTCAGACGTCCGTTTTCTGCATTTGGGGCTTAGAGTGATGAAAATACCCAAGTAAGACAACAAAGACACGCAAGTTGATATAATATAATAGCAATAACCCCCTTCGCAGTCGGGTATACACTCGATTTTGGTACAATTCGCTCCATATAGCACTCGCCTATCGGCTCGTGCTATATGTCGCGCATTGTACCAAAATCTCGTGTATACCCTCCTGCGGCGGGGGTTATTGCTTAATTATACTGCTAGTGTCACTGAATTGTACTAACAGCACAATGAGATAACATCTGTACCAAGTTTCATCAAATTTGATGCTGTATTTCTGGACATATGCCGCTAATGAGGAAAGTTCATCATAAATGGAAATTAAAATTTATTGACATGACACTGACATTATTCTCTGTCAATGTAAGCTCAATATTTGCAGTAAGTTTCATAACATTTGATGAACCACTTCTTGACATAACCTAATTACGAAAATTCATTAAATATGAGAATCAGTTTAATTGACATGATACTGCCACATATCATTGCACGTCATTACAATACTAATAGATCCACATTTGCACTTCGTTTCATCAAATTTTATGCAGCATTTCTAGATATATCATACTAATTATGAAAGTTCATCAAATATGGCCACAAGCAATTAATTGACATGATACTTCTTAATGTGTTCACACAGTATTACAGTAATGACAGATCAACATCTCTACCACGTTTCATAAAACTTAATGCAATATTTCTGGACATAGCCGACTAATTAAGAAAGTTCATTAAATATACAAATTAGCAATTAATTAAAATGATACTGCTGAGTGTCTTTGTACACCACAATAGGACTGTGTGCTTAAATTTATACCGTGTTTCATTAAATTTTTGCAGTATTTCAAGACATACCACCCTAATTACAAATATTCATCAAATATGCAACCTAGAAATTAATTTGCCACAATACTAACAAAACACAGTTCTGATCACTAACTTTGGCAGCTTAACACTAATTATCCATGCCAAACCATATTAAATAGACGTGCTTATGTATGCCATGTGTATCATCCTCGAACCAAGTTTGAAAAGAATTAGCTCAGGTATGTCTGGGATATCTGTATAAACGGATCTTGGAACCCCTTTTTGTGGATCCCGGAATCCCTATAGATGGACATCAAATACAGAAAACAAAAAGGTCGTCACGCGGTCATTTTGATCCGATCACAAAACAAATCGACGTTCTGATATATCACATAGGGAGAAATCCTTGTATCAAGTTTGAATGAAATCGCTCCGGCATCGGTGAGAAATTTTCGTGAACCGACGCACCCACATCAAACACAGGAAACAAAGTGGCTGTCACATGGTCATATGGGATCGGATCACAAACCGATCGACGTGCATATGTATGACACGGGGAGTAATGTTTGTACCAAGTTTGAATGAAATCGCTCCAGGTATCTCTGGGATATCTTACGTGAACGGATGGACGCTAGGAAATGACCAAACCTATAAGTTTCCCAGATGGTGCCCGTGGAGACTAAAAAGGACAAGAACATTTTTTTAAAATTGACACAATTAGGCAAAGGAATCTTGAATCTTGTATTTTACAGTGGTTTTACGAGTAATCCGGACACAAAAGTTGCTAATTACGCAAGAAGTTCGCCGATCGGTAATTACCGAAGCACTTGAGTAATTCACCTCAAACTTGATACTTAATCTGGTTGCATGAGTACTCCAAGGGGTTCACGATGTGTACCCAAAGTCACTGATAAGTATCATACTAATGCCATAAACTAATCCATGACAGGCGTTTGTTGACTGGACGGCATTTCTCAGAGAAACCAACCTGATGTAACATGAGCGAACATTAGTTATGAAGAGTTTTTACCAGTGACTATTACAAGTTTCACTGATATGTTTTTTGTTTTTAGAAGATGCAGACATTTTGATATTGGAATATTGAATTATTTTGAAGTGCAAGCAATGCACAAACGTTAAGCCCGTTCACAATTCACACTATGCTGTTGATCAGCAGCATACATGATGTCTTTGTTTCACGTTTGCTTTTTTACTTTAAGATTATATGATTCTTTTGGAATTTCCATTCAAGTGTCACTGATTCAGGGATTGTGTACTCAGTTTGATTTGATATAGCGATATAAAATACTGTGTCAGTCAAGCTCTAAGTCGTCACTGAGTTTGCTGCCTTGTGGCTATGGTTGTCTATCAGTATAAATGTGACCAAGAAAGGCCAGTTCAAGGAGATCGTGGGAATGTAAATCTTTTCTGTATTTTTTCTTCCTTACAATTCTTTTGGGTGTAAGTCGATTTACGAAAGTGATTAAAAGTTGGAGCGGTGTTCAGTAATGGTGTTTATAAAGTAAAGAATGGAACTGCATGTTTATTCAGACAATGCCCATGGAGTTTACAGAAATATTTTTGGCGCAGTATAGCAAGCAGTATTTGTCCCATGCCTAATTTTTACTTTTATTGCTATTAAAGCAATTTTGTATGGACCCATGTCTCAAATTTGTTTATGCTATCACTGCATGCACTGTGGATGTCAATGTATGGGTTTACACTTTGCTACCCATGGAGTTACTGCGGCCAGATCAAGTATCAAGTTACGCAAGTGCATTTGTAATTACCGAGCAAAGTCTCCATATCATCAGCAAACTTGCTGCGTAATAAGCAAGTTTGGTGTCCGAACTACTCGTAAAACCACAGAAGTCCACGCCTGTGATTTCCTTGGCACAGAAACATGTGAGGGGCAAGATACAGGAGTACCATATATATTTCAGATGAATTAAGATATTCATTATTATTTTGCATTGAGTGAAATGTTTGAAAGCAACATACTTGTCTTGTTGTTCGATTGCTATAGATATTGTTCAATAACAAAGACCTACCAGTTGTATTTAGTATTCTGTAAACCTGATTGGCCCATCCTCCACCTTTACCATCACCTGCACAGTTAGTAGATCGCCCATACTTCTGATAAGTGTTCTCCGCATCTGCACTCGATGCACACCATCCACCATCCTGCACCGCAAATATGATGAATCCACGTGACACTGCAGCTTCTTTGCATATCCTAATGGAATCATTTCTTGATTGGTAGAAACCGTTAAGTCTATCACCCTGTCGCTCCAATGACGTGATTGTTCTATTTGCGGTGTCTCTCCAACATCCGAGATTTTTTAAGTCCGAAGCTAATGGGATCAAAATCAATATTTTCAAAACAAGGGACGACAAAGCTAATTTATGAAGCGAACGAATTCTAAAGTGGTAGGTTTATATGAAACATCTTATATTTGCTTTCGTCTGTTAACATTATGGAATGAATGAGTACAAGGTCAACTGTTTTGTAAGAATCTTCGATATTTTTCGGAATTTCGTCTCTCACGACTTTTTTCTGTTTTTTCAAACGATGTTTGACCACTGTACTGCTGCTGTAATGACGTTGGTCCCATATTGAGTCATTATCCAACAAGTAACAAATTGCCAGCGATTGCGATTGTTGAGATACTTGTACGCAGGGCAAAGGAGGCCTGGTGTCATCGAAAAATTTTAGGAGCTTTGGTCACCTACTGGTTAATATACAAAAAGAAGTGAGCTTGTAGCCCTCACAGTTGCTGAGATACATGAAAGTATGTCAAAGGTCATCCAAAATTTATAAATAAAAATATGTACTCTTAGGCAGTTGGCTAGAGGGGTCTACGTGCACCCGCCAACACAATATAACCTGTATTTTTGAGAAGCCTCGGTAATCCCTAAAATACGAAATGGAATTTTAACAGAAGAAATACAGGGATGCAATAGCTGTTACGGTCATGTTTTGAAGGGCACCGCAAAATCACGATTTTGCGACCTACGTACATTTTTGTCAAACCTATCTTCTTGTAAGCCATCTACTTAGCTTATTTTTACTAACATAGCCCGATTGTTGTTTAGCTAAACATTGATATTTAAACATTTTAGGATATGGGGTAATTTTGGTCTTATTTGTCCTACGATATGCCATTTTTAAAAAGCAATTAATCTTTTTTCTAATGATACCCAACAAGCAAGGTCATGTAATTACTGTTTATAGACAAATGTTGATAAGGAAGCGAAGGCAGTTTTGTTATGATGTTCATAGGCTACGTAGATTTCCATAAACACATTCTTCTGGTGAAGAAGAGAATCGCTTTTTCTTTTTACTATCTATGATTTGCTTGTTCATTCCAATCGACTCTTCTCCTTACTTTAAATTCTTGATATACCCAAACTTAGTAAATGTAATAATTCAACCAGTACATTAATCTTCAATCTTAAAACATAATCAATAAGCTCCAGACAAAACATGCTTCGGTCACTCTTACATAATTATAATTCTACTCGCAAGTTTCAAGAAATATCTCCAAGAGGAAGTTGACTTATACAGAAACAGCCAACATGTCCTGTATGGAAATAACAAATGTCACATCCCCATGCCTCAGACATAAATTTATGAAATAAGAGTTAACATAATAAGTACTAGTGATAATCTAAATTTATCAGCTACTTGAATTATATCTGTTTTTTGTATTTTCTTCCTTTTTGGTACTTTAGACCGATATTTGTGAGATAATAAGTGGAAAAGGAGGCCTCTCAATAAATAATGGTTCTAGGACAGTTACCACCCAGACAATACCCTCCGGACAATCACCACCATCCCCCAGCTAATTACCATCAACCATTTTCAATCGAGACAATTACAACGCTGATATTTACCCCTTAAACTATTTATAACGACAATATTGTTTTGTCGAAAATGATGTCAATGGGAAGTGATGAAAAATGCATTTTCTTGAACAATCGCGAAGACAGCGTAATGTCTACCTCTCCTAGTACTGTCGGGTGCTTTAAGAAAAACCTCTAATGCATATGTTACTTCACAGTCTAAATTTTATCCTACGCCTAACAAGGAATCGAACCCGGGACTCCTGAACTAAAGGCCACGAATCTAACCACTCCGAGGAATGAGGAATTGTTTGCGACCAGTTTTTTAAAATGTTAATCTTGAACTTGACACTGTATGTCTAACAATGCATTATGTAATGAGTGAATACTATAAATGACATTAAAATAATAATCTTTAAGGCCCTGATAAGGCTTTTGCGGCCCGAGGTCGTACGGCGGAAGGGCCCGAGCGTGCGAGGGCCCGTACGCCTTACGACCAAGGGCCGCAAAAGCCGCATTAGGACCGTAAAGGTTTTATCATATACCTTATGAATGATAAATATTTTAGTTTACATAATATTCAACATTGTTTTGGAGATAAAAATGCTTGCGATATCAAAATTCATCGCCATTTGATTAATTTTTGTTAGAAAACCGATTGTCGCTTCCCGTCGCGGATTGACAAACATAATGACGTCATTTGTTTACCTGCAGAATTCAAAAACGCGCAGAGCGAAATGCGTAAATCGTACGTGTATACGTGACCAGGTTGAAATCGAGGTTTCAGAAGGACAAATGCGTGATGTCAATTTATTGTAATTTATACTGAAAAGGCTCAAACTTAGCGGACACAGGATTTCACTAGAATTTAGAAATAGAAGCCGATGTCACCGGCGCGGCTCCACTGTCGCCACACCGCCGCTACGATCTGAGCGAGAAAGGTTTTCCTAATCTCGCGCTGGCTTTGTGTACGAATGGAACGTTTGCAACGCACGTACCAACAAGAATCGAGGTAGTTCAGAAATGCACGCGATTGCCCATATTTGGGCACCGGGCCGGGGCCATTATCCGTACAGAGATTCTAGCGCGGATAATTCTAAGCTAGCCAGAGAGTCTCACTGGCAGCCGCAGTAATCTCTGCCACAAGCAAATTTGAATATTCCTACCTGGGTCATCTTTCAGCCCTGCGCGTGCCCGTTGGAATAGTAAACATGGCGGATATTTCAGATAGTGAGGAGTTGTTCTGGCGAGATATGGCACTTCTCGTACACCGGTTAAAAAAAATCATCTTTCGGAGGTTGTTGTCTTTGTCTTTGCAACTCTGCCTACTACTTGAAAGTAGGGGGCCAAAATGGAGAAAGGGGAACTTTGGCGGCCTATTTGAACTTTGTTTTGGTGGCGACTTCCGTGTTGACTTTGAAACAGCTGTTTCGGCGAAGTTGTGTGATTCCTATCTCCGGAAACTTCGGAACACGCCAGCATTTTTAAAATGTGCCACGGAACTTTTCGAGAAGTTCCAGCAGTTGTACTGTTGCCCAAAAAGGTTGTACGTTAGTCCTGGGGAAAAAACATGTAAGAGACGTTTGCAATATCCAGTCTACAATACACCCGGTGATATTTTAACTTCAAGTCTCGAGGTACAAGGGAGAGCACTGCAGGAAACGTCGTTAAATATTCCGACTGTCCGTGAAGTAGTCGCTGATGAGAACAGTGAAGATCAAACCGTTGATAGTATTCTATCCAGTGTAGGTGTTGAATTGAATGCTAGATACAAAACGTGTACTTCTAACCCAATATGTATTTATGAAACACAACAAGTTTTCAATGGTTTGAAGAAAGGGCCAAATCACTTTGCAAGTGTCATCTGTAGTATTCCAAAAACTGCTGTAGGCTGGTCAGCGCCAGATCCTACTGGAACTCCGAGGACAGGTGAATAGTCTATGTGCTGCTCAAGTAAAGCCATCAGTATTGAGGAGCAGAAGGGGAATTGAGAGCTTGTCAAACTCAAATCTGGCAGACGAAATAGTGAAAGAAATGTATAGCAGGTAATGTTGTCCTTATTCAATAAGTGTAGTAATACTCGCCGTATTACAAATAATAACACTATATATTGGTCTATGTAATATTTTTGCCCATGTTTATCAAAATTCCATTTTCATTACAAATACTGAAGTGAGGGTCAGAAAATATCTATCAAATCCGAACTTTTGAGATTCCCACACCACAGTACCCAATCTGCAATAAAATTTAGATCCTCCTTTGTTTTGAAATTGAAGATAATTACTGGATATTTTACAACATGCTTTATGGAATAAAGTAAGACACTGTGGTCGATACACAGAATAAAAGGATTGATAAATGTACCAAAAGTTACAGCTCCTTTCTTTGTAAAGCTAGCTGTCAGCAATTTGTAATTGCTGTGTAAAGGTGTTGTTTTTACATGGAAGGCGTTTTTTTAAAAAAATAAGTATTATTATTATTATTATTATTATTATTATTATTACAAGGTTAGGGGCTATAAGTATTATATAGAAATAACAGTTCATTGAAGCTGTGTTGGAATTCTGAAAAGAGGTGTTTTTTATTTTAATTTTGTCAATGGGGTGACTTCCAATTGTTGTACGTGCAGCGCAGAATTATGCGTCATACTGTTCGGAGAGAGGGGGATATCATTAACCTAAGGGGTAATGCTTGTCGGAAAAGTGACATTAAGCAGTTTAAGCGATACCAGCAGGCCTAGACTTTTTACTTTTGTGCGAACTTTATGGATACACGTTCAATCAGTTCAATTTAATTTTGTTTTTAGTTTTCATCCATCTAAACTCACGACAATGAAAAAGATTTCCACATAACTCTCTCTCTCTCTCTCTCTCTCTCTCTCTCTCTCTCTCTCTCTCTCTCTCTCTCTCTCTCTCTGTGCTCTGTGCAGTGAAATTTCTTTTCTGCGACCTCGTAACCTCGTAAGCGTCATATTTGCATTGCAGAATAAACGTTTTTTTTGCATCTCCCTTGTTTCGCCCTGCCAGAGTAGTCTAGGCAGAGATCCTGCGATTTGCGTTCTTCACTGTTGGAACACGCGCAATTCACGCGCACGCCCTTCAGAGAGCATGCGCAATTGAGTCTTTGTGCGCGTGTCAGTAATGCTCGTGCTATCGTGTCGTTGAACAGTTGAATATTGACAGAAACTGGAATTACTGCAGAGAATACTTTTCAGGATATCACATGTGAGTGTTAAGGTACCAAGTAGGACGTTTATGAAAACCCTTTCAGAAAGTTCACGCGCCGCCTGGCCATTTTGTGGAGTATAAGCTTATAAGCTTACGTAACTGCAGCGTATTTCTACTGTACATATTGCCGGAACATGTGCGATGGAATTTTGTGTTTCACGTCGTTCAATCATTCAGATAGAAATGCCGCCCTTCTCCAAACTTCGAAAAAACAGGGTGACAGACTTTGGAATGCTAACTCTTGTATACAATGACGTAATTTAATGAGAAGACATTTGTATTCGAGCACGGCTACAGTTTTGGATTCGAGAACTCTCATCATGGCGGATTCACTGAAACAGTCAGTTATATTCTCAACAATCCAGAGGGTGAGTCGAACATTTCCCTATGTCCATGTAGCACTTGTGCAAAAATAAGCGAATCCACAGGCCTTTGGCGAATCAATAAATGCGTATTTCACCAAGCTGAAAGGTGGAAAGATTAATTATTTTTGTCGCCTGTCAATAGTTTGATACAATATGACTATCGCCTTTTACAATAATACTGGCTATTCGATTGTGCATTGTGCTACAGGTCAAAATCTTATTCCCCAGGTTGATATACATATGTAGAGATTTTTATAGAAACTATTCCATAGCTATTTACATTTCTTTATCACTTTTTGCGGTTTTGCGGTTTCCTGTTTTTTGTTAGCTGATTTGTCGGCAAACGCCAAAACGACTAATCTTTGCGGTTTTCTATAATTGTGAGTTGGCACACACGCCAAAACGATTAGTCTATTGCGTTCGTATTTCTTGGCACGTTTAGTCTCACTGTTTACCTCCGGTTGGTTAGCAACCGCAGTTTAATTGACAGCCGATTCTTTATATTTAGGGTGAATTGTTGCAATAAGTGTTTCCTACGACGTTCGCACAAGTGAGGGCCCTATACTATGTCAAGTAGGGCATGCAGTATTAAACGTGAAACATTTATCTTGTAATATTTCCCCCTTGTCTTGGCCTGCTGGATTTAAAAAAGTGTTTAAAGGTATACAGGCACCATGTTCAAATTTAGCCGTTGCTACCATGGAAAGGGATCTAGCTAATCATAGAGTTTATGGGGTCACGCCAGGTCACACTAAAATAATGCACCACTACATGGTCATAATTTTACTATAGTTAAACAATCAGAAATAATTTGTCTTCATTATTCTTCCTGGAATGAGGCAAAGAAATCATTAATTGTAAATCCATAAAATAAATAAGTACCAGTGAATCAAGTGTTAAAAAAAACTGCGCTACTGTTACTGCTTGTGATAAATAATGGTACATTGGGTGATAAGGGGAATTGGGTTCATAAAATTAATTTGAGATACTAGTAGAATTAATTTTAGCACATAATATTAATTTGAGGGCATAAACTTGATTCGATGAATGCATAATAAGTTAGTAATATACTATATAACACTTATTTGAGATGACTGCATGACAAAAAATTAAAAATGCTTGAAAAATTATTTCTGGTCTATATAAAATTAATTCTAACACACTAAAATTAACGGAAAACATAATTTTGACCACAATGGCCCCAATATACATTATCTTTATTATTATGCATCTGCGTCTGCAATCTATGGAGTTTTCTTCGTACAGTAAATTTTGGTATCAGAGGACGCGACGCAGAGTCCAATAACTTTGACGCGGAGTACAATAACTTTTGGTGTTATTGGACGCTATTTGACCTTTGACCTCAAAACACCATTACGTCAATGCAGGGAAATACTTCTAACCTTCGCTACTTCACAACGTTAGTAGTATTGAATCAAAAGCCTGTGAATTCGGTTGAAATTATGCTGCCGACCTACAATTTCAAACACGTACACTGCGCTGCGCCGGTTTGAAATTTCGTTCTGTGCGCTTAGCGTTCTCAGTTTGCTCGCGATCGCTCAGTGCAGTGCGGGACAGGCATCCCCAAAAAGCTTTAATTTTGATTTTTTCGAGGTAAAATTGGATTAAAAAAGGTGTATAATAATAAAATTATTCCCAAAATACCGGGATTTATGTCCGAATACATTTTAATAGGAATTAGGGAAAAAGTAACATTTTCAATGCCAAAATAGTTACCATGGCAACTTGAAACATTAAAATAAGTATGGTTTTTGTGTTCTCTGACCCGAACTCCCCCACTAGATAATTTTCATATCAATCAAAGTGACTTTTCATGGGATATTAGAAAAATTGAAATTTTCAACCCCTAAAATGGTTACCATGGAAACATGGGGCAGTGAAATCGATATCATATTTGGTCTTTTCGACCAAAAATACCCTTATGGTGAAATTTTCACGGAAATTGAACCTATTATTATTCGCATTATTATTTCTATATAATACTTATATTAACTATTATGTATATAAACTGTATTGAAAAGTTGAATATTTGGTGTTCCAACTTGCTGTAGGAATATTAACAAGAAAATTAGTTGATGCAAACAGCAAAAATACTGAAAAACAGTTAAAGCTGATGTCTTGTGATTTCAATGTTTAACTTTGATTCCTGCTGCTTCTTCATATTAAGATATATTGGTTGACAAAAAACGGACCAAAAGATTTTCAGATGATAATACCTAGAATTTTAGCTTGCACCTTATGAACTCCAATCCAAGTGAACTGCAATTAATTTCTAACAAATTCTAGTCAGATTGTTTTTTTGTTTCTCAACTATGGATTATTGTGAACTTTTTGTACCATATAACATTATTTTCAAGTCAGTATTTCAAATATTTTCCAGGTGTCCTTTCCTTTTTGATGTCATCTCAACAGTATGCACACCAGTTTGTGAGACACGGAAAGAAAGAAGCTGGAATGTATGCAATGGTGTATAGCATACTGATGTTTACAAGAAACAGGCAACTCTCTGCCTGGCAGAGAACAATGATGGCCTTGTTGATAAAAGGGCGTGCTAAGGATATGGTAAGTAGGTCAAAGACATACATGTATCAGTTATGGCTGAACTGATTTCTTTTGTTATGTTTAAGGAAATGGCAATAACGGGAGAATCATTTGGTTTCCAGGGGGTCGAGGAGAGCAAATTTCTATACAGTAACGCAAAAAATTTTCATTTATTCTCAGAACAAAGTGCGCATACTACCGGTAGGTCAATGATAAAAATTAATATTGGTGCAAAAAAAGTGTATAATATGCGTTCCTTCTAATGAAAGGTCAATGCAATAATTGACTGAACAGCTAAAACCCACCAAAGAGTGGCCAAAGTTTTTTTCAACCCAAATCCTACAGCCCCCCTCCAAAATCAAATGAGCAATAAGTAAGATTTTCATGAGCATGACAATTGTTTGACAATCAAGATCAAAATATATACACAAAACACATTTAGGCATACATGACTTGTGTAAAGTCACTTTCCTTATACATGTATTACAATTAATGCAAGTCAGTTACTTCTAATTACCAAGAAGGGGAGTATGTCAAAATGATGACTTCTTTGTCTTGATAAGTTATATTGTAATCATGACAAATTGATTATTTCTTTTTTAATTTTATATCAGATTGTAAATTGTAGGTAAGTTATAATTGTTTTTGGGTGATATATTGGTGATGGTACTTTATTTTGCAGAATAATGCTTGATCTTTCACTTTGCCCTTTCACCCCAGTTCCCTGTATACAGGTACATCTTTACTGTAGAAAACAATGGATTTGGGACAAACCATGGTGGTGAAAGGGTTAAGTTTAGAAATTTATGCTTGGAGTGAGATATAATAATTGATTTCCGCTAATCCTCTGCACATACTAACAATATGACAAAGTCTAGTGCTGTGATTTAAGTATCATTAAATCAGAGTCCTAGACTTTGTAAAATACCCCTGCAATGCCTGCTGTCATGTCCTGCACATCAAAAACTTTCCAAAGGTCATTATAGTTATACACTGTAATTTACATCTATACCTAATTTTCTCTCAGTACACCTTGTAGCTAATTGCACTTTATTCTAATTTTTAATCAACTTTGCAAAACCTGTTGGCTTGTTTTAATCTTGGTCAGTGTTCTCTCATTAAACCCTTCCAAATAAATTGTGACCCAACTGTAGTTTCTGTTCAATCCCTTTGAGGGTGTTTCAAAATTATAGCAAGTGAGAACATAGGGGGCAGCACAAATAAGTTTGTACACTTCTAAAGTGTGCCCTCTAACAAGATTACAGAAAACTTTTGAGTCAGTTTGAAAATTTGCTAATTTTTTCTTGAGTCACCAATTTAATTTATGATTTCCTATTCAACTGTAAATTTTCTTGTGTCACAGAGAATTTTTTTTGTGTCATGGCGTGTCATACTGGCTTAGAGAGCACACTGCACCTCTCCAACGTGTAAGTGCATACTAGAAGATACACTTACTGGTTGGAGATGTTTACTTATTAAAGATAATCCATCAACTTGTTCCACAGACTTAGCAATATTTAGGTGTTTCAGTCATTGGATAGCCAACATTGTGGATAAGTTGTGTATGAATTGGCAAACAGAAAATAAACAGGCACAGATACAGTGCGAAAATAACCTTTAATGAAACCATACAAAGTGGAGCTCTACAGTCTGGTGAATGTGAATGTGATGGAAATAAAAATGTAAAATTGTCAAAAATTAGAAGTCAACCCAATTTATGTACACAATCATTTGTGCTGCTCTTATGGTCAAAAGGGGAAATCCGAATACATTGTAAGTTTCCTATGAAGGGATTTGAAAAAAAAACAGAATATTTTTTTATTCTATCACTCCTTCCAGTCTCCAAAGGTGTTTGTAAATGCAGTTTTACACAAGCAATTTGTGTGTCTGTAGGGAGGGGGTTCATTTATTTTGACTGATAAATTGAAAGATTTTACCTGCCCACCATGGTCATAAAAATTGAACACTTCCTTACAGTAAAGGTAACCTTCCTTTGAACATGTCACATTTATAAAATTCAACTTTTTATTTACAGTTGATAAGTAGACTGCAGCATGTAGGAGTATCTTTGAGTGTCAGCTCAAAATTAAATCTACTGGATGAATCTGCTGCCACATCAGAAGAATCAATTATCAGTATGATAAAGCACAATCCACTAGTGCAAAATTACTGGTGATAATTTTGATCTCTTCATTAAGCGTAGCAGTCATGGTGATGATATCCATTGGTTCAGCAGTACCCTCAACTTTGCCAGAATATGGATAATACAACTCCTCCCGTGAGTAGTATCCTACCAGCTGATGTTTTACCCAATGTTGGGATTGGAGGACTATCCACAAAGCTTACAGAGTTATAATTGGTAGAGTTGTTGCTGAGAAGTTGAAGGCATTGAATTGGATGAAGTCACTTCTGCCTGACCATATTCCTCACCAGTATTCCAAAGAAATGGCGAAGAAATCACACTTCATGCCACTTCCTATTATTTTCAGCAATGAGGCTAAGTACGAAGACTGTATTGATATACTTGACTCCTATGAAGCTAATGTTGAGCACCTCTTCTCAAAGGCTCTTGGTAAGCTTGTGTTAACTGCTGTAGCATCTCCGATTTGTATGATCATTATTTAGCTCACTGTGTGATTCAAAGGCCAGTTTTTCACCTTTCAATTATACAAGTAATCAGGCAAAATCAACAAAACCACATAAAATTCAACTTTTCTAAAAGCAACATTGGTGTCAGACCATTTTCATGCATAATAGAAAATAAGAAAACTACCAACTATTGGAACATGGTGTGCTTAAAATTTCTTACAAAGTTCAATATAGGGGTAGTATATAATGTATATATAGCAAACAAAGGTGATTACATGACATCTGTTACCTATGTGTAAATCCACTAGTCATTAACATGATAATCATTCCATGTATGACCTTTATTTTTGGTGTGAAGACACAACTTTGGTCTGGAATAGGATTGTGTTCAAATTTATTTTATTACTTTGTTTAAATGATGATAAATCTGTAATTTGATATTTTGAAGGCTATTTTTCTGTGGTTACCAATCTTCCATTTTTATGACATTCATGGTGAACTTGTCCTGAATTATAATGTGCATTGCTTATTATAGCACCCTAATAGTGGGTATTAATTATTTACATGTATTGTATACCTAATATTCATTAAAGCCTCATTAGCTATATTTTTTCTGCACTTTGCTTGACAAAATATATCATCCAGTTTTCAAATATATGTTTTGCATTTTCTGCAATTAAGTCATATTACTTCTAAAATGTTACTTTATCATTCCTTGGCTACAGACTATGTTCATCAAATTCAAGCACATACGTGTTCTCTTGGTAGCGGCCATATTTAGCTTACAATGTACAATTTATTTATTTTTGGTAAAAACTTTGGCTTATTTGATTCAAAATCATGATATTAAAATAAAATTTAGAAAGATACAGAATATTGTCTTTAAATGTATTGAAATGTGGCTCACTTTGTCATATCTTTATTAAATTGATGACATCTAAATCTATTAATTATTTTATTTACAAGTAAGACAGCTCCTCTTCAGGACAACAAAGTAATAATTGGTGGTGACCAGCTCACTAGGGTTAGGTTGAATGGAGCTAAACATCTGAGAGCATTGGCACCGACACCTGAAAAAAGATTTGACCATCCTGGGCCATTTATCATTGAGATGTGGCACATGAAGCAACACCTCTTAGAGGTTAGTATTTTCACACTTATCTATTATTGATGTGATATGAGACAGAGTTGTAATTGTGAGTTCTGCAGCATATTATTTTTACTCTTATTGTGCAAAGTATAAAACAGGAGATATTATAACCCTATGGCTGTTCAGAATGTACAAGCGGTAAAATTCTAAGTACTGCTAGTTCTGTAAAATTGTCTAGTTTTTTCCTTCATTTTTAAGTGTTATCAAAATGTGTGATAAAATATGGGGGTCATTGTACTGGTTTGTGAGATACAAGACCATGAATTCTAACATTTATGAGAAAAATGCTCAATCAGCATTTTTTCACCAATGCATTTTCTATGGCCAAAATGATTTAATGCTGTTTATCTCAAAATTAAGTAAAGTGACCATACAATTTTATTTGATCACTTATTTTATTCTTGTGATTGAGATTTCTGCAAATATTCATGAAAATAATAGTAGAAGTTGCTTTTCTAGTATTTCTCAATGTAATCCTATGGGAAGGGACAAAGTCCATGTGCATGTAACGCCTGTATATCTTTAAGAACACAAACTGTGCAGTAAACAATAATGATCTATTTATTATATTGTCAGCCATATTTTACACAATGATGGAAGTGTGCCAATCACTTACACTGAAAACAAAAAAAGCATTTTCAGTTTACTTATGCTTTTATTCCATGTGTGTTACTGATATAGAAAATACTTTTATTAACCCAGCAATACATGTTTGTAAGTGTTTATTGAAATTTCTATTCATTTTTGTTACAGGGGTAAATTTTCTTTTTTTCATTGTATTAGAAAGCATACAAGGAACTATGGAGCAAGTCATCCAACCGTGATAAAGGCACCTTATAGTATTTTAAGTGTCTGTTAAAAAAACATACGTTAATGGTATGTTTAAGACAAACTATCAAGCACACGCTGATCTGTTCACTACAGTCGGCAAAGCCATGTTTGTTGAACAGGCTCTTGAGTTTTTGGGATGGAGAATACAGATAGTATTCCAACCCAAAGACAAAACCGATTCTGAGAAGAAGTTGCTGATCGACGAAATGTTAGGATTATTCCTTGAGCACTACAAGTATGGAAATTGTGACATTGATACAGCAGTGGCTGAAGATGATGACTCTGATAATTTGTATACATATTCAATGAATCTCTGTCACTGGCATTTGCAGCTAATTAACATGAATGACACTGCTAAAGAAGGCGATTTGACAAGAGTCTTATCAAATTGTAAATATAATATTCCTTTTTTTATTCACATTCTAAATTAAGCAAATATTTTGTAGAGAGTATTGATTATGTTTTCAAAAACAAATTTTTTTGTCATCTCCACTTATGAAACTAAGAATTTCAGAAGGTAGCTTTGTCAATGCAAAAGGTGGGACAGGAAATAACGTAGAAGCAGATTTGGTTCAGGAGCATTCTATTGGTAACAGAAAGCAGCTAATAAGGAATGTGGGTGCAAATAAAACCAAGAAAGCAAGTGCCCGAACAACAAATGCTGCTGATGCTATTGCAATGATTGCATCCAATTTTGATCACAGTCGTCTAGTGAGACAACCAAGTTCTCGACACACAAAATAAGTTAGTGAGCAAGAACAAACTCGTATAGCTGAAGTCCTGAGAGAAGTCCGTCCTTTCCACCATGTACAAGGGAGGAGTATTAACATGCCTTCAATAAAAAAAATCCTCTTAATAAAATATATAAAAAGAAAATGCAAAAATCAAAAGGTTGTGAACTGGTCTAGTGGATGTACATGAAGTGCCTGAAAATTACAAAATAGCGTCAAGGACACTGAAGCTCCTCAAGTGTGAGGCCAGTTGAAGCAGTTGCTTGTTAGTAAGCAGTAATTGACTTGTAGGCATGGCGGTTTGGATATAGGATACACGAGATTTGTGTTAGATACATTTAATTGTATATACGGCATGATTCGGCTCATTAATATAAGTTGCATACATTAACACCAATCTGTCCTGATGGAGTACGTGGTGGTTTATTATCAGGCGACTAGTAAAGTGAGTAAGCGCCATTTACTGCATTGGAATGCAGGTGAGCCACCGTAATTTCTCCTGTCAGCACTATAGTGAACATTACTTGATTGTGTTTTTCAACATTTACATTTGTAGTATACAAGTGAATTGCATTTTCACATTGATCTGCTTGACCAGAAAATTCGTCAGCCTTTTGCTGAAGTAGGTTTATATCTTCTTGTGTATATTCTCTGAGACAATTAAGTAATTCTGCAAAATGTTTATCATCTTTCTGTCGCATAATATCTGTCAGTTCATGCACTGTAAAGTACTCTTTCCAGAGGTTTATTGATTAAGGGTCATATCCCTGGTATATATCTTTAAAAATCCATCCATTCATGACAGGTTTGAGTTGCAACATATCACCTACAGAGACACACCATCAAATATCTTTATTTCCTTTGATTTCTTGAAGACGGAGTTAATAGAATTGAATAAACTGTTACAACCACGCTAAGTTCATCAATGATGACAACTGATAAATTCATATATTTTGTTTGTAGAGTGTTTAATTTGTCAGTGTGTAATGGTCTATAACGAAAACCTTGACTTGCTGGTATTTAAAAGCAGAATGAAATATAGCTGCAAAGCAGTGATGACCGGGTTTCAAGGCATCTTGATGCGCAGGGGTAATAGAGAAATAAATATGCAAAAAAGATGAAAGGCTACAGTAATATCTGTGAAATTGAGGTCAAAGGTCATCGAGGTCGTGTGACGTGTCAAAAACATTGTATCCAATAGTTATCCCTATATACCAAAAATCAGAGCTCTAGCTCTATCATTAAGCCCAGAATTAGGTATTGCATAATTAATGAGGAACAGGAAGTGCTGGTCACGTAACATTTTGTCTGCTTTCCACATGATGTTATATATTGTTAGATTATCCCATTTCATTGGCATATTTCTGGTAATGTCCACTTCATTTGATCAAAATCCCATGTATGATTATGGAATGTATTCTTATTTTTCACAATTGTGCTTAAGGTGGTTGGAAAGGCTAGAGCGTCAGTTATAAATTTCAACAAAACTATAAAAGTAGTCAACATTCTCTGTGGAATAAAAAAACTAGACATTTGGGCACAAAGGCATTGCAGAGTTATAGCCTGTTAAAACTTCTGAAAAAATGACCAAATAAGAAGAAGTTGGGGAGTCCTTAGTGTATTAACTATGGTAGAGGTCCCCTAGCTGTTAATAAAATGTTTGAAAAGGGAAAGTCATTATTTGCTGTTTTTCAGGAAAGTTTGACAAGGTGGTGCTGGCATTCAGAGTGAGTGACTACTATTGTAAATGCATTTTTAGATTCTTTGAGTGTCAAAGAGGTGTCAAAAGTGAGATTAACAAAAAAAAACTGCTCTATGACTTCAAAAGAGGGGTGCAAATATGGCTTGTTTTCAACATTTTTGACAGAATAACAGTTTTCCTACATAATTGTATACCAATTTAATCCAACTTTGAAATGAGATATGGACATGGAATTTTTACAGCCTATTAACAAGGTTACAGATAAGATTTGTACGGCACAATTTTCCTGTATTTGAAGTACTTTTTGAAAAATCACATTTTGAAATTTGAAAGAATTTTTAATAATTTGTTGATATATAAACCCATGTAAAATCATAAAAACAAATTTTATTTACAAATCCTGCCGTACAAATCTTACAATAAATAGTGTCAACATATTTATAACTAATTTGGTAATATTAATACTATCCAATTACTATTAAATTCAAATATGTAAAAAAAAATATGAAAAATTAAATTTTAATATTTACTGGTGTCATATTTCAAAATCATGGCTGCAAATATACAATTTTTATATTCTTTGGAGATAATATTAACTAAGGGAGTTATCCTGAAAATTTGAAGTAAATATCTTGATTCTAACACTTGAAACTTGACATTACTCTGAGAAAAGAATTGGTGCAAAACCACCTAAAGTTTTGAACACTGAGTATGTAATGAATACTGAAAATCAAATCATATATATGTAGTGGCTTAAGGAGCAATTTAAAGTTCAGTGACCTGTAACTTTCAGCTAATTTTTCAGTATTTTTATGCATCCAGAGCAGTTTCTTGTTTTACTCCCCGAAGTGTGATGACACATCCTGTATTTTAAGGGGACATCAACTTAATGTTATACATTGATATTGTGAACATAATAAAAAGCAATGTTTCATGGCAATATTGATACACTTCTAGCATTTTTTTAAACAAATGCTGTAAAATATTATGATATATGTGAGACTTGAAAGTCAAAGACAAGAAGTAAAATAAAGCGCAATATACAGTAATAAAATATAAGCATCAAATTTGATTGAACCTTGTTCTTTGTTTTATCCAAATTTCCACTCATCATATACAGAGGTAGGACTCATGTACAGTGATATCATAACTGAATATTTTCAGCCCTGAGAAATGAAGATAATTTTTTCCTCTGGCTTACAGGACAGTGTAATATCAATATCATTGATATATCTGATTATATATTGACGTTGATATTTGTCAGAGCCATTTTAGTACACAAAATAAAGCCACTATCAATGCATTTTTGACAATCACATGACTGTGCACACTCTGAGCAGCATTCGCATTTCTGAATATTGCCTGTACATTCAAAGCCAAAGTTACCAAGAATTAATTTGCGTAAACAGACACTACCAATATTTTTCCAATACGCTATGATATCATCCTTGATCCCTGGCAAATTTGAAGCAATATCACGCCCATTATAGTACAGAAGACATTCTGATTTCTGTCCCCTCCTACCAGCTCGACCGATTTCTTGAAAATATCAGAAATAGAACATGGGGGTCTGGCATGTACAACCCTAGTAATGGATGGGGAATCGAATCCCATCCCAACTGCTGATGTACAAAAAATAAGGCGTATCCTTGAATTTGTTCTTTGCAATTCAGATGTGACTACCTCAGTGACAGTTTTGTCCTGTCTTGAAATAAAATTCAAAGAGAGTGTTGTCAAGATTAATGTGTTGCTTTCCCCCATCAATTCAAAACACAATTCACTAGCAGCCCCACAATATTCCAGGGGCATATACAACAGAGTAACAGGGTAATGTTCCCTTACATTCAACAGAATATATGTTCTCATAACATGATGCAGCATCTACAGATAATGGTTTTCGTTTCTTACTGATGAAGATATTTGGTCGATCCGGATTTTCCTGGATTACTACAGGATGATGAAGTCCAAGGATGCCGGGAAGATTCTTCAACTGTTGTACAGTGAGCGTTCCCCTAAGTGCTATGTGTGGGACATCAGGAAAAAAGGTTGGAAGAGTATGTAGCTCTGCAAAAGCTCTTCTAAACTCAACACACCTGTAAATTATAAGCAAAGTATGATTAGTTTTTTTTTAATACCAGTACCAAAGAAAATATACTACACTGAAAACAATACAAAATAAAATCCATGTCAATCGAAAGTGATCTCTAAAATGGAAAAACATGAATTTGACAGAGACTGTTATCTTTTTCTACTCATTTAAATTTGGCTTGCCTGAAACCCCATCAGACCCAAGTGAACATGAGATGAATTGTGGACAACCCCTAAGTTAACATTTATAAATCCAATTTTGACATGCATGCTGCACCACTCATTACTATTATAGCAAATATAAAACAGTTCACAGCAGAATGTCCATGTCAAGTTGTCAACCACTAATTTGCTGAAACCCTACCTGCTTGTTCTTCATCTAATGCAAGATGTGAGGGAGATAAGTATTACTTATGCAAATGATATTAATGGGTATTGCCACATATTAAAATTTGATGATAATCTAAAATTAGCCAATGTCATCTTTGAAATCGACTGCCTAGTGGCAAATGTCTGTGATTCATATTTCCTCTTACTTCAGAGTATTCCACTTTTGCACCTAGAGCACTGCGCTGCAGCGATTACCGATAGGTGCTCTATAAACCTTCTTTATTATTATAATGAGTCATTATCAATGGTGAATATTCAGGTGCCTCAGATCATGCACTGTATATTCTTCTGAGGTAAACTTGTGGAATTTATAAACCCATATCTATCATTGATGGTATTCTAGGTAGTTTGCAATTTCATGTGAACCACAGAAAATAAAACACTCCAGCACGAGCTACTGCTAATCTTTAGAAGAGCTGCTTAAACATAGCTGCTTCAACATTTGCTTGTTTCAACTACAATAATTTTTCAGTGAATGTCAAATACACAGTCAATATTCTTGACTCACGTCTGTTACACATCAATATGGATGTAGCACTACTATATATCTTACGTGACGTAATGAGCTCCCTCACTCTACAGTTTTTCATGACCCCGGCCTGAGATGAATGAATTCATTAAGTCATAAATAACAAGCGAGTGATGCATATCAAAACTGGTGGCCCAGCCTATTGTCTGTTGTTAGAAATAAATAGTTGAAAGAAACTTACCAGTCTTCAACTTTGTGACATTCATCCACAACTGCAGCGGCAACTTTACTAACAAATAGTTGGTTTTCTAGAAGACCACAACCCTTTCTTGTACACAAAAGAGCTTCAGGGTGGCAGTGTATGATGTCGAATTTCGCATCACACGTGTCTTTAATATCCTGTGAACAATCTAGCTGTCTCATAGCATCTTCGTTTTCATAGTCAGATCCATCTGAATTAGAATCAACTAAGTGTGGAGTTCCCGTAACATCTAATCTCACACTTGAAATACCTCTGTTCCTCAGTTTGCTCAGTTGGTCTTGTTGAATTATTGTCAAGGGACTGTTATTGTCAAGGGACTGAAACGATGATGCAATGTTTACTTCCGTGGTGTTTAATCTTCATCAAGGCTGGTAATAGATGGAAAATAACACTTTTCCCATAACCCGTTGGCAAATTTACAATTATGTCACCTCCATCTTCGTATATCTTCTTCAGAGATTCGTGCTGCTTTGATTTTAATGTCATTTTACCATCATAATCTGACATAACTTTGACGATGGCGTCTGCAAAGCTGACGGCCGTAGGTGCAGCCATCTTGAATCGCCGATTCACATCTATGTAACCTAGAGCAAGGTCTATGTTTTGCAAATGTTCACGCGTTCGACGATCGATATTGAAACAGATTTATTTTTTTATTTATCTTTTTTTTGGGGGGGGGTTCGCAACAGTCAATACAAAAAAGACAGAAAATGCATTTTACAAAAAACGCGCAATACCCAAAAAGTTGGTGAAAATGTCTCCTGTGGCTGAGATTAGAGTGGCCAGTAAGACTCCCTAGCTAGGTTAGCTACAATCTCTGTACGGAGAATGGGCCGCGGCGTGATACGTAAAAACATGCACGGATCTGAGGGCGCTTTCTCCCATAGCTTTACACAGGCACGTGAATGTAGTTATATGATAGCAGCTATATCGTGTTAACGGACTGAAATAGTGTCTTTATACGAATCATTTTATTGGCTTACCCTGACCCAACCCTAACCCTAACACTAGGCAACTAATAATATTCTCTCTTTTTCCATGTTTTTCTTTTTTATTCACACATTTTCAGTTTCTTGTTTTACGGCTATAATGTGTGTTAGATGTTTCATAAAAATTTACTAATTCCTTCATCACCAACATATAAAATACACTCCATAAGGATATTTGAATTATAGACGGTGTCTATGCTATGTGAAAACAAAGTTGAAAATGTTTGAAAAAAAAGATGACTCTGATGTCCTTTAATATTAATTTTTCAGAAAGATGGTAATTGTCTAAATGGTAAATATCTTGTGTGGTAAGTGTCAGAATGGTAAGTGTCTGGTGGTAAATAGCCGGGGGGGTAATGGTATGTGTCATATGTCCGGGGACTAAATGTCCCGGCGTAACTGTCCTCTTACCTAAATAAATGCGCCTGCCCTTTCCCCAGCTAAATATTATTATTAATTTGTTCATCTGTTCATCCTTGGGTACATTCCTACACGAATCAATTCTTTGTTATACGTCACTGTAAGGGAACGCGAAGCACTTTTACTCATGAGAGATATTTGTTGGTTCCTTTACTCGGCTATGTTCATAGTAATTATGCACATTTCACAATCGTTGCTTAGTTACAGACTGTCATCCATATGCAGCTTTGCGCTTGAAACAATTTGATTGACCTGACTTTTAACATTGACGACATTACACTGGGTGTTTTTACCCCCTATAGAAAAGGATCAAAATACTTGCTCCTCAAGTTCGAGTCAAGTTCATGTCTAATTGCCCTGTGTTATTGTCTGAGTTTGGTCAGTAAGTATGAATGCATGACAAGTGTAAATCGTGTCCAACTTTCATTTTTGGTCTAGTTCTGTGCAGGCTATCGATTTGAAACTCAATGATAGAATTGTCCCCGTGGCGTGTCTTCCGCCCACTTTAAGCGATGTGTTCATTGCTTCACTCCGATAAAATTTGTGTGCGATGTGCGATAGTGAGTTTAGGAGCGTGAGTGCTTCACGAACTCTACAGCGTGTGGAGGGGTCGCAGTCAGAAAATTGGTAACAACTTAGCTCGGTTATTGAACCAATCTTTTTTGAGATTTGGGATTTGGCCGAGCGGTTTTGTCTGTGGCTTCTCCGCTAGGTGACTGGGTACCGTACGTTGTGAGCTCGAACCCGATTGAAACCACCGTATTTTTCACTCATTCAGATTTGGGAAAATTTTTGTATAAATCGTTGAGGTGGAACTGCCAAGAAGTGAAGCATAGCTGCACAATTTATGAATGAAAATTCGGTTTCGATAAAATATCGTGTGTTTAGTCTTGTGACAAAGTGTATTGAATAAAGCCAAAGATATGCATTGTTTTGGACAGATCTCGAATGCACACGACATTTAGTCTATTCGAGTATTAATGAACTAAACATGAAAGTCTCATTTTGATTCTTTCAGAAATCTATCTTAAGGCATTGACATATATTTTACAAATGCATTGAACCAATACGTGCAAATGTTCCTCAAGAATAATACCTTAAAAGACATTTTGGGATTCTTTTATTATGATATTTTGACTTATTTACAATTATTATTATCCTTTGTACTCTACATTTTTGATTAATTAGGCAGTGCGAAGGCAGACTCTTATGAATTAATTTGGAGCAGATCGTCATACAAGAGATTATTTTAAAATACCAATGAAGACTTTTAAGCTTTGATACTTTTGCTGAAAATTATATGTCACTCGTAAACATTGTGAAATTTTGAGGAATTGATGTGCATACTCTGCAAACGTCAAAAAACTTTAATAAAATTGATATAGAAAACAGCATGCCCTCATTCAGACCACATAACTAGTCTGGCTGGGGAACTTTCGAGATAAAGGAAATATATTCCCGTGAAATAGTACTTTTTCAAAACGAGACTAACATTGTAGGCCGATCTTTACACTTTATTACTGGTTACACAAAATATGTATAAGACACAATTTTCATTACTGTTAGGTGCACGAATTATCCGATCCGTCCGGATAAAGAATCGATTAAGTTATTTTTTTGCACAAATCAAAAGAAATCAAATTTGGCGGGGCGGAACTTCACAATGGTACCAGGTCTCACCGTTTTTGTTAGTTATTGTCGCTAAGCAGCAGCGTAGGTTATAGTTGAGGACACACTCTGAAGCTTTAATGATCATTTTTAATTGCTTCAATCGACTTTATGGCCCAATAAATACCCAAATGCTTGTCATATTCAAACAGAAATATCGCTTATGCGTACGTCATACTGGCAAATTTGATATTAACAATATGGGAAAACAGTAAAAAGAGCTGTGTGAAAATAAGCATAAAATTAATGAAAATGGCAAAGTAACAGTAATAAGTTCCAATTAACTACTCGTCCTATCACCGATTCATACAGTTTTAGCAAGGCGGGCAACGAGATTGCAGTGAGGCATTAGACAATAATGATTTATCACCGATTTTCATTCTTGATTTTCGAAATCCTGGATTCTCGTAAAATTGACGTATTAAGGAAACAGGGCTGACAGGTTAGGTTCCACCAACCCATCCATTGATCGCACTTGAAATAATTGAATATTTTTCCCGAGTTGCATTTTCTCACGTTTTTAGATTCATAATTATGAGAAAAGCAGCTACATTGCTTGTTCGGTATTTTTTTCAACATTTCTCTTGAGATCGTGTTCTTGTCGTATCATCATACAATATATAAATTTGCTTGAAACAATATTCATTTTTCTTCCAATCCACTGTTTGTGCTCCAAATAGCATGGCTACAATGTCATTAAATTACTGGGAAATGGACTGCGTTCTAAACAGTTGCTCACCACCTCTGTTGCCTTGACGAACAGGCCAAGACACAATCTGTTCTGTGTGGCCCAAGTGGCATAAAATACGTTAATCAAGCAAACGTCGTATGTCCGATTCTATCAAATGTTTTATAGCTTGTTCGGCTATATTTTTAAAAAGAAAATCAATCAAAAGAATCTCTTCGTGAAAGGGGTAAAGGATGTCTTTCGAAAGGAAGTATTGGATGTGATTTCAGTGATTGTAGTTTGCACCCTGGAAATGAAAGACTTAAACTTTTGACAAATTTTGCTCAAGAAGGGGAGGTCAACTTGCAAATTTTGGTACTAGAGAAACAAATTACCCAACATTTTCTGATATTTGAAATTCAAAATGTTCGCCATCCCTGTGTTAACTCTATGGAGAAAATAAAATTTTCGATTTTCGAAAGACTAAGAGGGTGGAGTTTTCTACATCTAGAGCTTTAAAATTAACCCCACAAGTTCAGAAAAGAATTGTAATAGTTCTGTCTCGCAGGCGCGTTCTACCTTAAGGGTGATCGAGCCATAAATATTTTACCAACAATTTTCGTATTTTTCAACAGTATGAATTACGACAAAAAAAATCAATATGTCACCAGATTAATTTGGCAGCTAGAAGGATTTGAAATACACCCACTTTATCCCGTTCGAATGACTGAAATTATGAATCTCCCGTCAGCGTTGCCCAACCAGATATATTTAATTTCAGTTCCTTTCTTGAAAAGCTGCACTTGTTTTATTTACATCTGAACCACATTGAATAATAAATGAAAGTTTTAGCTATTTTTCCGCCGGAGATGTGCATTAAGAATATAAATTATCATTTCTCAGGCCTTCCAAAACAACAGTTAAAGCTGTTGCAAATTTAAATGCAATGAGCACGCCGTATGCATAGTTTGTAGAATTTTTGGATTTCCTATCCAACATTTTCGTTTATTTTCACATAATTATTGTTTAGATATTGCACATTATATGCATCAAATAAAAATATGGGGCCACCAGCCTATTCGCAATCCTACATCGCTTAACATCACCCCTCCCCATATGTGAAATGGGAAAAATCACGATTTGATGAGATATATGTCCTTTTTAAATTATTTTGATGAGAATTTTAAATACTTTGTAAATATATCAACATTCAAACTTTTAAAACTTACAACTCAAAGATAATATAATGATCATTCAATCATCACTAACAACGTCTGCTTTCATGCTAAAAGCTCTGACAATACGCAGTATGAAGATAGTCCCCTATCAAAACCATGGTGTATTTTTTACAGTGAGCACGGTCCCGTGGACGGAACGGGGATATACTAGTAGCCACGTTGAACAGATGATACCGCGCATTGAAACTCCGTGTTGCAATTGCAATTCACCACTGTCATTGTCATAAGTCCAAACTAAGGAGTACAAGATCCTTGACTAGCGGCGGCATATCAAAAACTCTGCACCTTCTGTTGTTGCCAGTCTCGGTCAAACAAACGTTTTAAACTTACAAGTTCAAAATCTATTGTATGCTCGTTAGGGGGGGGGGGGGGTTGATTGCATGAACTTGAGATAGAGTGGCGTGGTAGGTGGAGTCGTCCATGATTTTAAACAAGATGTGTATCACATTGTTATGTTCGTGTCTTAACTTTAAACACTGCAGATAGTAGTCCAAGGTGCATCCACTTAAACAATGTCCAATTAATCACGAGGAACACGCACGTTCTCTTCAAGTCTCGCTTGGCATGTAGAGTGGTCTATTGTTAAAAGCTACCGGAGAGGATAGTGGGGAATCCTCAGACATTAACGTAGATTACATAAAAACCGAATCGGAACAAGAAACCATTACTCAAATTTGCATAGAAAACTTTCATAATTTGCGCTTTCAATTTCAAAAGTGATAATTCTCTAAATGAAGAAATACGTGGCCAGCGACAGTTTAGGTAGCTTATAGATTTCAGATAAAACTGCCCGTCTATCGTCTCTCAGTCCATTTTGCGTGTTATGGTTTTCGCGTCTGCAAAGATAGTGTCTACAAGGATGGGAATATTTTAACAATATTTTATTGCAATGCCTTGCTCTTGGTATTTCATTGACATGTTGGTGTTTGGTAGTTGCAGTTTTGTCGGGTTGCCATGGCAAAGGTGACGCAATAGCGCTGCGCAAAGGACTGACATTACTACAGTGAAGTCATGTCAGCGAGTACTACGTGCAGAACGGACAATATGCGTATTTGCTATGTTCACATACTTTTCAGGCTACATTTGTTTGACTCTTCATTTGGAAATGTCAACACAATAACATTGAAATCAGCGGAATTATTATAGTTTATTTTATTGCCTGTAACTTAGTTCCATCATACGACATGAAATGAAATTAATCATTACTAATACTCGATTCAGTGAATGCATCTGTTATAAATTTATTACTTGAAATCTGTCATCCCATTATCCCTGTTGCTCAAACTCAATTTAACAGAAATGTGGCGAGTATTTAATGATAATCATTATCACATGTACTAGCCAAGTTTGTCATCTCGTTTAAAATATTGAGAATTTGTTGAGAAAATCACAATACTTAATTCCAGTTATTACAAATATGATACGATCACAACAGTTAGAAGTTTTGGGTTTTTCTGTTTAAACAGCTGGCTATGGAAGACATCATGAATCACTTAAGGTCAATCGAACCAGACATTTCACTGCAGCTAGAGGTCTGGTCTCTCTACAACGAAAACCGTTTTGAATCCATTTTAAAATCCTAGAAAGGAAATTACAAAAACATTGGCATCAACGTATGCTCATGTCTGTTCATAAAGTCGATACATGTATAGATAGAGCCATTCTCGGTATGAGAAAATTGGGGGCGTATATGTCTCAAAGCCTTGATAAATTAATGTAAAGACCAATGGTGGTATATTTTAGTAAAAAGTGTTTACGTCAACATTGTTGCTTGGTTACAGAGTGCAATCTCCCATATCAAGTGCTACACTGATAACAAATCCTGATATGCAATATTGTCGATATTGCATTAAAGAAAAAAAAAGTTGGTTCTCGTGTTTAACGTAATTAATTGCTGTATGTTGTAATTTTCTATACATGTCTATATACATTCGTCAACCGTTATTGATTTATTTATTTTATTTTATTTTATTTGGCTTTATTTAATGAGGGTAGCCTGGTAAACTCTAGAGAGAGTTTATCTCCCCCAGGGCCCTCGACATTACAACAAATATATACAAAACCACAAAAACAATTTTCAAGAATGAAAATACAAATAACCACATATAACAACTGCCACATTTAACAGGAAAAGCAAGAAAAAATTAAAATTCTGCCCAATATTGTTTTAAATAATTTCTTTTAAAAGAGACAAGTGTCTCAGAAGATTTGACTTCTGTTTTCAACTTATTCCATTCCATAGCTCCCTGTACTGACCATGTGTTTTTAAAAACATTCAATTTGGCTCTAGGGATATCAAGCTTATTTTGGGAGCTAGCTCTGGTCACACGGCTATGACACTGACTGACATATTGGAACATTTCCGTCATATACAATGGGGCTATACCTTTCAAAGATTTAAAAACTAAACACATATTTTTGTATAAAATTCTATCAGGTAAAGGCATAATATGTAATGATCTAAAAAGTCCATTGGTCGGATAATTATACTTAGTGCCCATCATAACACGCACAGCGCGTTTCTGTAATTTGAATAACTTGTTTATATTTGCACTAGTTCCCCATGCACTACAACAATAGTCCAAATGGGGAAGTATATATGCATTATAATATGTTCGTCTAGTACTTAATGGTAAATATCGTATTATACGTCTAAGTAGAGCTATACGTGAATTGACCTTTTTATAAATTGAATCAGTATTTGACTTCCAGTTCAAGTGTTGATCTACCACTATACCCAGAAGTCTTTCTTCATTTACAGACTCTAAAATATTCTGACCAAGTTTACAATGAAGAACATTTCTTGGTAGACGTGACAATCTCTGATGTGTGGTCATAAGCATGGTCTTTGTTTTACTTGTATTTATAACCATTTTATTTTGCATACACCAATGTCTTACTGATTCAAGATCATCATTGAGTGTTTTTTCAATTTCTGCCAGGTTCTTTCCTTTTGCCATGATTGTAGAATCATCGGCATACATTTCAATGGTGTTGTTGACAGCTAAAGGTAAATCATTAATAAACAATATGAAAAAAGGGGGCCAAGTATGCTACCTTGAGGAACCCCAGTAGATATCGGTAAAGCATCAGAAATTTGATCTTGAAAACACACAACTTGTTTCCTATTTGAGAGATATGAATGAAACCAGTTTATGGATGTTATATCACAATTGTAGATTTCAATCTTTTTAAGAAGCACATCATGGTTCACCAAGTCAAAAGCTTTGCGTAAATCTATAAAAATTACACCATTTAGATCACCATTATCCATAGCCTTAGACCAGGTTTGAACCATTTTACATAAAACTGTCTCATAGTTTGAGTTCTCCCATCGACTTAGCCAGATTTAGTAAAATGAAATACTTGTATTATTGTTCTTTGATATTCTTTGCAAAAAATCTACAAGTATTGAAAGCTATGGTGCAACTCATCTGAAGAATACTAGGCCAATCTTCGTTGTTGAAACAATAAGCAATTGCTAGGGGCGGCAGCTGGACCCCTTAGGATAACGTGAAGTTCCAAAATGTTTCAGCGTCGGCCGTGTTCTTGCAAGTGTCTTGCCAAAATAACTGACAAAATCGTCGATAATTTTGCTAAGACTCTTGTTAGTAATTAATACATTTGGCCGTCGGGTTTTGACTTTGCATTAAGAAATTATCATTTCTCAAGAAAGAACGATAAAAGCCTTACTAAAGGGTTGAGAGGTTTGACGGATCAATCCTTGCCACCTTAATGATTATTTTCCGGTCATTGCAAGAAACTCGAGACTTTAAAGTAGATGTCGCCGACTAGCCTCAAGCGGGTGTATATGAAGTATATGAATAGCTTATGTCTCATAGTAGTAACTTTTGTATTACGTCAGAATTGTAGATTAACATAGTATGCGCCGCGAAAATGCAAGACTTAAACTTTTGCTCAAACTTTCCTTAGGGAATCTTCCAACCATTCTCTTTCAAAATTAAGAATAAAATCGGGGTCAAGGTGCAAATTTTGGTACTTGAAAAACAAATTACCCAAGATTTACCAATATCTAACATTCGAAATGACCGGTATCCCTGTGTTAACTCTATGTAGAATAATATTTTTTTCGAATTTCGGAAAATTAAAGTCGTAAGAAGTTTTCTTACGCCAAGAGCTTTAAAATGAACCCCCACAAGTGGTAGATCAAAATAGAATTGTAAAAGTTTAACAGGCCTAATATCTGTCCCTGACGCGCGTTCTACTGTAAACGCTGATTATTGTAAGTCATGTGGCAATGCCCTATACACAGACACACAAATGCACAAAACAAACACATGGAAGATTCCTAAACTAATTATCGCAACTGAAATTGGCATCTGAAATCAGCAAGTCTTTACTTAAAAAGCTTTTAGCCATTGCTAGCGATATACGTTAGCGGCTGCAAGGCAGAATTTTATAGGCAGTGACATCAAATTCTGATTAGTAACTGTCCTACATATCCTTTGAATCAATTTATGTTGTCCGTGCGGTTCGTGAATGTCATAATGAATTTGTTTGAAAACAAGATGAGCATAGTAAGATGCGGAAACTTCAGCAAATTTAGGTCCATGGACGCTTGGCCAGAGGATGCGCCTAATATTTCACGTTTGTTTCCACGACATGCAAACCACAGGCGACACTCGTTCGATACTTCGAAACTGTCTAGCAGAAAAATTATTGCAACAGCCATTTTTCAGTGAGCCGCTAGATACTGTTCAAGTACTAAGAAATACTCACCTTCTACACTTCGAACACTAATACTGAAGCAAAGAGCAGTGATAACGACTGTTGCGAAGACACTGGACAGAAATCTGTCGTGATGGTCCATCTTCTTTGAAGCTATTCGACATCAAGCGATAAAAATACAGTTTGAAGACATGTGCAGACGACGAGCGACTTGTCACTGACTACTTTCAACCTTCCCCGACGAATTGCTGCGAGCAACTAATTTGCATTGCCAACGGCTTCAACTTTATAAAGTGTTGTGCGCATGACACTTGTGGAGAGCACGGTTCAGTTGTTTAATTTGAAAACTGGTATTGGCACGATTGGAACTGTTTGAGGATAATTATATGAGTTTTATAGCCCTTTGTTCGAGTTTTCATGGCACGGCTAAAGTTATGATTGAATCCAATTGTAAAAAACTGTACCAAAACTTGTTTCCCCTTTATCGCTCTGCGACTACCCAAAAGTAAACAAACCAAAACGAAAACAACCAACAACATTACGACAAACACAAAAACAGCAAGACGTTCCAATCGTGTTTCGAACACTCAATTTAATTATGTGGGCCAAATATTCGGAATTATAACATACATTGCGACTTTGTGGAAATTACATAGAGATAGTTCACCGATCCGTGATTTTTGCAATCCATTTGTATCTCATATACTTTGAGTTGGGGGATGGGACTTTTCTTTTCTGGTGCTCCGTTGTAAAAAGGTTTACAGTGATCGAATCGGGCATCACAATGTTAGAAAGAAGGGGATGATGAAAAATTAACAAAATCCGTTTAGTATATCGACTAAAATATTAACCGTGTTATTTTGTAAAACTTTCTAGAAAGGTTTGTATACCCTGCCGAGTAGAACTAAGATGCATGTTATCGCATGCTATTGACTTCCTTCTAAAGATCTAATGGCTCAGCCGTTAATTTGTTAAATGAATTTAATACGACTCAAATAGCATATGTTGAGAGACAGGTGTGTAACAGCTGCACGTCATATTGAGTGACATACAGAATAATGAAAGACAATAAAAATGAAAATATGGCCACAATTACAATGCATGTGTCAATAGTAAAGGACACAGTAATTATGTTAGGTGTAAAATATTGCAGTAATTAACTTTTTGTTCTTCATATGGTACAGCTGAAGTTATAATCAGTATTTTATAATTACGACGAAGTTTATTATTTAATGATATCTGATCCATGCGTACGTGGCTGCACCAACGGCCCTCCGTATATGATACGCTGGTATTATTTGCGTTTAAAGTTTGATGAATGCTGTAATAAATCAAAAAGTAAAGAACGGACCATGAATTTGTGACTTTTGTAAAACTCCGATCGCTTGTTACAGATGATATATTACAATAATCATACCGTATCACAAGGTAATGCCCTATTGATCAGCATGGTCGCGCAAGATCTTGAGCACGTCTTGCATGGCAGCGGGCAAAGGCGCAATTGTGCGAGTTGAAGCACATACACATGCTGAGATATAACCAAATCCTCGCCCTAGTGTTCCTTTAGGGCATAACACGGAACACGAAAGTACAGAAAATTCACAATCAACACAGATCCACAGAACGATTAATTATGGATAACACTAGAAACATTTCAATGATTAAAGAGAGCAACAAATATTTTCCTGGACTACAGTCAACACTTGTTATATTTCACTGCTGAATTAGTTGTAAGTTAATTCTGGTGCGATTCTAGGAATCCCATACTCTCGAAATGATAGATATTCTAGTATTTCTTGGTAGACATGAACTTTGACCTTCAGCTAATTACTTTAAGTTCGTTTGCTTCTGAATTTTAAAATCTTCCTACAAGTCTATTTCTAGGGCGTTAGTATCTACGGGGAAATGATAAAAGGGGGAACATACAGCTCGATACCATGTATAAAATTGCTTCATAGATGGCGTCAAAACGGTCATGCTCTGTCAGTTTGTACTGTTTCAATTCTTTCCTTTCGTTATCGTCGCCTGAGAACCGTACTCGAATTGCAACCAGAACCTTGGATGAAAACACAGAACACGTACCGTGCATAATTTTCAAGGGTCGTTGTTGCCATGTATGAGCAATTCAAAATGAATCATTGCCTTAAGCTCTCATTCACGTCTTCCTTCGACGAAGATCAGCACGCTTTTTTTACCTTTTATTGCCAGGATTTGCTTCTGATTGTCTCTACTTCGATGAACACTGCTGTTGATAGTCAAGTTGATCGAGGGGTGAGTGAAAATCCGCTTGACGGTGAATATGTCTCGCAGCACGTAGCATCTCTGATACTGTATAGTTCATGTGTTTTCTATAATCATGACACTTTGACCTCTAATCTCGGGATTAGTTGCAAAGAGTGTTAAATAGATCATTGACCCCTCAAACGAACGACAGAAAAAAAGATTGCATGAGTATACATCCACACAAAAATGATGGCGACGCCGTAAAAAGTCGTACATCCCCGCTAAAAAGGCGAAGCAGTACTGTCAGTGCATTAAGTACACGTTACACGCCGTTTTCATATGTGACCAAACGTTGCTTCTCTTTTCTTTGTTCGGTTGTTCCTCATTTTGTAGGTGGTGATGATGTTTTCTGAAATTGAGCCAACCGCTGAATTAGTTTAGTATTTAATAATGTCATTCCTACATTGCCATTACCACTTTGTGGTAACTTTGAACACTCGTGCTAGAGCCAAGAGCAGTAAAAACAACTGTTTCCAAGAAACTGGACAAATCTCGACCTCTATGGCCTAGCCTCTCTGAAAGGTATTCAGACTACTGAAGCTACTCGACCGATAACTTGGCAACTTTCATACATGTTGAAACGACGAGTGGTTCTCGACAGACTCAGCAGAACTGTTCATCACGAAATACCGAGGTAACTAATATCAATTGTATATACCATCAACTCCTGGGTGACAGAGTATTTTTGCGTGACATTTGTGGAATCACGGGTCAGTGATTGACTGTTAAAACGAGTGTTGAATTAGAGTTAATCTTTCAACTTTATTGTATCGTTGAAGCCCTAAGCATCAAAGCGAAGTCTTAATTATCCTACACGAACAAATATTCGTGAATTTAAGATGTTTTCTAAAATGTGTTAAAGTTCTATCCATACATTTTCACCAAATTATTTGTTCCAACTTCATCTGCGTGTTGTAAACTGAAAGTGTGATTGCTACATCTCTTCGAGCGCCCAATCCTGCAAAAGTATTGTCGTGACTGAATCAGGCATAAACATTAGAAGGGAGGGGTTGCAAAAATTGACAAAAGTCTGCAAAGCACCTCCTGAAAAGTCACATTCTCGTTATAATGTTACTTTTGATTTAAAACACAAGAGTTGACTTTTCAGGGCACTGTGTGTATGCTCTGTCATATTTCAGAAGGAGTTTTTACATCTGAAAACTTGCATATCCCTATGCTGTCAAAAATCCCCCACGGTCTAATGGTCTAGCCGTTAAAAGGCTAACCATAGGTAAGGCTACAATTATGAAAACGTTAATGAAAATAATAAAGTTAAATTTATGTATATGTAATTACTATCATCTATAATTTAAATGCAAAGCAAAAGTATGTGAACAACACGGTAAGTTTAGCTAACACGATTGGAACTAATTTGGGATAATTGGATTTTCATATTTTTCAAATTTCTCAAAAGTGTTGGGTGCCCTATAACTGAATGTTGCGATACTACAAATTACTCATAAAAACAAGTGTGTAAGTTAAAAAGAAAAGCAGATGAGCTTACATTTGTTGATCAAATAGACATTACTCCACCATTCAATTATCTCAAATTAGTTTCAATCGTGTTCTGTAAACATTGTCTACTGTTCTCAAATCGTAAGTCATGATCCTCAATATCCTGCTTCATCATGGTGCTTGGTCAAGATGTAGTAAAGTATGATAAATTGTGAATCACAATAGTCCGTTCAACTCATTTATCTACATACATCCAGAGGTTTCATCAATTTCAAGGTACAGGTAAACGGCATGCGACTTACAAATCCAGTCAATAGTATGGTTGATTCCTAGTGATTTTCTTGATCGATTTAAATTGCTAATGTAAAATCACAAGGTGAAAGCGACAAACTTTACACCAAAATGTTGCCGTACATTTACTTTGGGTGCATTGACGACAGCCGTTGCTACAACACACTTGGCGTTGCTGCATTCATTTGAACATGGCCCGAGCATAGGTTTCAATTGTAGCTTTTTAACACTTTCAACCCATTTAAAAACACTATTCCATCAGATTCTCGGTCTGATTAACTATTTAAGTTGACTTTGTGACAATTTTTCCTGGTTGCCATAGCAAATGTGGTACAATTGAGCTGCGTGGTAGATCGAGTGCAATGCATGCGCAATTAATTAACGATTTCTGTTTGAGTCAGCTGATGACATTGCGCACTCAGGATGATAAAGCATGGGCATAGGCTTACATGCATGTAAAATCAGTTTGAACATACTTTTTGATCAGACCTGGTCAGAAAATTGTGAAAATTGCCAAAAATATGTTTCGCATTTGATTAAGTTGAAATTTGTCATAATATATTACCTAAGTCATGTCACGCGACCATAATCTGTTATTTTCCCGCCAAAATTGTATATTGCAAATAAATGAATATTCCAACCGCTAAACATCAAAATATTTAAAATATCATGACCAATTAATGTAAAATGGGATGGGAACTTGTGTTAGAACTAGTGGCGGATGCAAAATTATTGAATTTTGAATAACATTACTTCACAAAAGACAACAAATACAATATTTTTGACGGTTTACATGAATATTTTGAATATCAGAAAGAAGTATAGATAGAGTTTCATGAGTGCCATGTATTTTTGAAAGAATATGATAGATGTTGTTTCCAAAAGTGCAAAGAAAATCAAGAAAATTTAACGGGTTACGGTTGGAATATTAAAATTAATAAAGACGTAAATTTTGGCGGGAAAATATCAGATTTGGTCACGTGACTCAACTCGCCAAGATTTAGGCAGACATTTTTTAAAGAATTTTAATAATTCCAATAATTAAGCCAAATATCAATCAAATCTGGTGGTTTTTAAAGATAATTGATCATTTTCTTACTTTTGGGCTTGATGGGTACAAACACCCATGCATTAACTTACTTGAGCACTCAAGCTAATTGATAACACTTCTGAAATGTACATGTACATGTGTTATAAATTGAATTCACATTAGCGGAACAAAACAATTATTCACTGCATTTTGACTGTCATTCTGCTTCAAAAGGGGGATCTGTTGAACGCCCTCTATATTAAAGCGAATACTTGCAAATCGGCATTAGGCGGACAAATCGTAACAAACAAACACAAACAATTCAATCCTCCTTGTCTTTTTTATTTTTATAGCCCTATTATGATTTGATCTGGTGTATGGTATGTTTTCTATAACCTGAATTAGTAGTGTGTTCTAGCTTACAAGGCTGGAAATTCTAATATGAGTTAATGTACAACAGGCAGAATGCAGCGAGACTATTATACCCGTGAGAGTTGACAGTAAAAATGACCTCATAAATATCAATTTTACAGCTAGTGAATAGTGAATATATTATTAAAGTGCCGCATGCGTATTGCCAAGCAACTTGATTTACGAAATAATCAGGTTGAAAGCTCCATTGCTTGAGTGCACTCTCTGTGACCCTTGACCCTTTCGAGAGCGCTATCATAGCAGCAAACGTACCGTATATTTCCTTATAAATTTTCACAATTTCATGTTTTTGACAAACAATATTCGTAGCGACGTTGCATGCGTAATTCATATAAAAGAAACTTTTTCCCACTTTGCTTTCCTTCTTTTGAGAGACTGCTACAATTAAAAATATTGCGTCGGTTAATTATTTTGTTGAAACACTTGGCTACCAAAGACAAATGAAGCCACTATCTCTCTAGTAAGAGGAAAATCATTCAATGGTGATGTGCTGTGGATAATGGATATCGAATTGGCGGCAACAACATCAAAACTTCTGAATAATGATTAAGTGTTGTGCGCATGGCATTCGTGTCAACTACGAATCAATGGTAATACGAATACCCGTATGACAACGATTTGAACATGTTTGACAATTACAGTAGAAGTTAAAATATTATATTAGTTTGTATCAGTTTCTATGGCCAAGTTAATGTAGTATGCAGCTCGAAAGTGAAAGACTTAAACTTTTGCTGAAAACTTTCCTGAAGGAATATTTCAACCATTCTCTTTCAAAATCAAGCATAAAAATCGGGGGTCCCCGATCCTGAGGTAAAACAACCCCTCAGCCAATCAAAACAATTTGGTCAGAATTGAGAAATTGTTTCACGTGTCTTACCTTCTGTTCAGACTCCTCACTTGAATTTGTTTACATTGTTCTCTTTAGCGGTCATAAATTAGTGAATGACTGGAGCAGCGAATGTCTACATGTGCAACGCTGGCGTTACTTGACCAAGTTTGATTAACATTGTAATACATCAAAAAATAAAAAAAAAACATAACCATGAAATTTTGACTTTTGTAAAGCTCCAAATACTTGTTGCAGACAAAGTGCTATTATTTTATAGTTTTTGGCGATGCCAGTGAATGTGTAGATGTAAAAAATGTCTGGGGCCGCGATGCTTGATAATCAGATGCGTTATCAGTAACACTCTGAGGGCATGATGTCACAAAATTCACTGGTATTGACAAAGCTATAATATATTATCCAACATCACCTGTCACATCAACGTGTGTCAATTGTTCTGCGTCAGACGCGGGACAAAGGTCGGATATGTCACGAAGCGCAAATGACAGAATGCTGACACGACACAAGTGACAGGCGATATTAGGAAAATACCAATTAATCACACACGAAATTGAACAAATTACAAATTTAGCATTTTTTCTGGCACTTCATTTGTTGCGCCGCACGCCTAAATACGAAAATATTGATATCAACAGATTTCGTTTCGGTTACAAGGGTATCCAGGAAGTACATGGGGCACTCCATTACGAGGCAGTGAACACTGCAGAACGAGGCTAACACAAGGACACAAGGCAACTAATCATAGTGCCGTGAGGTGATCACTACATGATAATGAGACCTAAGAAAAAAGTCCAGCCAATCAGTGAGCTGTAAGCAGACTTTATAGTACCGCAAACACCAATCACTGTGGCCGGTACATGTGTCTAGGACATACATCGTAGGTCATTTTGAAACAGGACTATTGAGACATAACCCGGACTGGTACAGAGTGGTGAGAAGCAGCCACTTTGTGTGTTGAAACTGTGAGTCTCCATGCCAACAGACATCATGCGCGATGGAGCACTGTCGCGCGCTCACTATCTGACTGCAGATGGTGAGCACGTGACAAGAACTCCAATTGAACAACCATAAGATAACATTACAATATTTATTTCATGATTTCTGTACTTGCCTAATTAACAATATACTTGTTCTTTAACGCCCCTTCAAATCTGCAACATGGCATCAAAATGGCGCAGAGCGGCAGCCATTTTGATCGGTTACAGCAACTTTGTTCACTTGAAAGTTGAAAATGTAGTTCCGGAACACTCGCAACTAATGACGTTTAGCTTAAATTATCACGGCAGATATCCACGTAACCAGCAGGATTGAGAAATATGGGCATTGGGTAATGATATAGTCAGAACATTATTCTGTCAGATTGGTATAAGTTAACACAGTTCTTCTAAATTTCACAGTGTGGTAAATTCTTGCCGGTACAAAAATTACACTAAGTCATTAACTCTGCGATGCCGGTAAAACATGGACAATTAATTGTATAATTTGTTATTGCAATAATAGCATGTTCACATTTTCTGATAAGTATTACAGTATTATTGTCTCTGTAAATAAAATGAATAAAAATATATCCATACAATACTGACCGACAGTTAAGAAATACATTCCACCAATATGTCTGTTAAATACTGTTTGATAGATAAAAATCACCTTGTTGTTGAAGTCTTGATACTGAATTCTATGAATTTACACTCTCTTGTTATCATTAGTGATGTCTTTACCACTTCAAATGTTTACAAAACTTCTCAATTTTTCTATTCGAAATACTCCAAATCTCATAATGTTTTGTATTTTTATTGCTAATTCGTCTTCAAAGATCAATTTCTCATACACGAAAAACAATCATAAAATGAAAAACATGCATAACACAACCATATTTTTAAAAATAAAGATTAAAAATTTCAACTCATCTTTGTTCTTTTGCTGTTTTTGATCTTTTGTATTTGTTTCTTACAAGTTCAAAATAAAAGCGACAGGAACTTATATTTAATACTTCCAATGAGAAGGGAGTGTATAAACTCGTAATACATACTACTAGACAATAATGTCAAACACAAACATTGAAATCACTTCTAAATATATGAAACTACAAACAATAATCATCATTAATCATCATCGATGACGTGCTTCTACTATGGTAAAATCAAAGTCTAATCTTCTTCATCTTTCTATCGTCGGTACCCGGCCTCTCCACCATGTCATAATTCAACGAAATAAGGGAGGACGACGCTGGAACTGATGAGTTATATGATGAACCAGAACTACTTTATTCAATAAGAACCAATAGCTTGTCTTCACGGCCAAGTCATTAGAATATCTCAGAAAGAAAGAGTAAGAAAGTGACCCCTAATAAAGAGAGAATCTCGCCTTTTCACGCAGTGTCATGACTACGCGGATATCAACGGTAAAAAGAATACGATAAAAGACTTTGATTTTCACCGATAATTGAGAAGAAATGGCAGTACATTTCACCATTTACCTTTATGAGGCATAGACCAACGCCGTTGGTTTTGACTAATCCAAGCTGTGAGTAAATGATTTGACATTCGAATAAAGGTTTCTATACCCTATAAACGTTGCGTAAGGTGTCCTCTACGGAGTTTAACCCTTTCAGGCCTGAGCCCCTATATCTCGGGGTAGTTCTGGTAAGTTACCAGAAAGCCAGGCCTGAAAGGGTTAAAGCAAGACGTGTGCCTGGAAAGGCGTTGTTATTAAATAAACAGCAAATGCATGTGACATTTTTGTGCTGAATTATATTGTTCATGTTGTGAAAGGGTGTGATATTTTTTCGCGCTCAATTTCCATAAGATGGCTTCATAGCAGATATAATGGTTGAAATACTGTCATCTTCATCTTCAACGGTGCTGTCACTGCAAAATTACTCATCCACTTTTCTCCTTGACCATTATCACTCCAGTTTTTGCTCTTCTTCTCTGTGAAGAAAAGCTACTTCTGGTAAATATGTGCTCAGACCTACGTAAACATAATCCATCAGATGAATTTGATATGATATGACGCCGTAACATTTTGCAACGCAGCAACAAGCATATGTCTTCTCATGAATACATTTTATTCGTCAAATTATAGAAAACACGGTCTTAAGGTATAGTAGTGTAAGGTGGGCCTACTTGTTGATACGTGTTTTCATAATTAATTGGTATGTAACCATTTTAGATGAAATGGGAGAATTACATGGTTTAGGTATTTTTCAAGAAAAACATGACGAATTCAAAAATCTTCAACAGCCAGGTCACAGCTTCGTCCAATATATAAAGTTATAGACAACGTGAAGTGTACACCTCTGAAATGAAATTGACAGACCATGGGAACTACAGAGACCCTATTACACAGTAAGTTTATGTTGACTTACCCTATGAAATAGACCCACAATTCTACTGTTCAGACTTTTATTTTTTCTTTCTTCTTCTTGATTCTGTTTCTCTTCTTCTCTAAGTTCCTCCCTGTTGGCTTTTCTGGCGTCAAAACGGTCATTCTCTGTCTGTTTGTACTGTATCAATTCTTTCTTTTCGTCATCATCGCCTGAAAACCGTACTCGAATCGTTACTAGAACCTTGGGGAAAAACAGAGAACAGTACATGTACAGTATCCTCCAAGATGGGTGGATAGTTTGGTGGTAGTTAGGTAGGTAGTTAGGTAGGCATGTACATGCGTATGTGTATGTGTGCCTCTGTGTTTGTACGTACTCACGCACGTATGCATGTATGCATGTAGATCAGACGTTGCACTGCATCACATTGCCAAAGAATAGAATTGATGTTCGTATAAATATCCAAATCACATCTTACCTCAGTATTAGTTGCACAGTGTATCAAAAAGATCATCGACCCCTGTAATCAACAACAACCAAAGATGCAAGGATATGTAACTAACTGATCATTCGTATTAGGTCGGTTTCATGCAGTTTTTATCATACTTAATAAATTAATACGTCTCGTCAATTCAGTGACGTGTTCATTATGTCCAATGTGTGCAATTTACATTATCAGCGACATCAAAATTCAGAATTTATCTGACTTAATTAAAGTTTCTCATACCAAGGCGATATGTGACGGGGTCCGAGTATATTCTAAACTAATAAGTTATGACCAAAATTTACATTAATTACGAGTCCAAAATCACATCTGGTTAGTTTAAACATACTGATAATATTTAATGTTCTACAATGTATTGTCAAACGATTGAGAGATGTGAAAGGCATAAGTATATTGATGGAGGGATGGATGGATGATTGATGGATGGATAGATTGATGGATTGATTGATGTATGGATATGTATGGATGTATGTGTAAGGCATAAGTATACAGCACACAGGACATGTAGTATTAAACCGTCACCTACCTGGACAAATGTAGAGCCTGCAAAGATGTACCCACAGGTCAGATCGTCAGTGTTCGAAGACAAGGTTCCTACTGCCCAAGTCAATACCGTAACAGGTAAGAGAAGCATTATTGCTCGAAGATCTTGCCTGTTTATGTACAAGAAGAGAAAAACTCAGGCAGTAAGATTTTATTTCAAGAATGCCAGAACAATCTCATAAGAAGGCAGTATGTATGTATGTATGTATGTATGTATGTATGTATGTATGTATGTATGTATGTATGTATGTATGTATGTATGTATGTATGTATGTATCTATGTATCTATGTATGGATGGCTGGATGGACAGACGGATTGATGGATGGATAGATTGATGGATGGATTGATGTATGGATGTATGTAGGATGTATGGATGTATATGTGTATGTATGTTTTCGTTTTTTTGTTTCATTTGTTTGTTTGTTTGTTTGTTTGTTTGTTTGTTTGTATGTGAACGATAACAAATATTCACGAGTTGATGTCGTAATGAAACGTCAGGGTTGAAGTAATTAATAGATTAATCGAAATGAATTCTCAGTGATTGCGTGTCTTTGAATAGGCCTGGACAGACGGTTCTGTCTGTGGACTTTGCGAATGATTTGACAAAAAGGTTTAAGCATACCAGAATTTCTGCCATTCACTGAAGCCATAGAAGATTGATTCTCGATCAAAACAACGTTTTGTGAGAATAAGCAGGACTGTACTTATCTGAAAGGGAAACAGATATAAACATTTACTAGATGAAGAAATGACTCGGCAAACACTTTAGTTACATGTATTAGTTACCATGGCAATACCTACATAACACTTACACGCTCAAACCGTTTTAATCCAAGTAGGGCAAAGCAATAATGAACAGCAACGAAATCGACGCAGGTCAACGTAAAAATTTGCACCTTGGGATCATTCAAAGTGAACTCACACGTATATGCAACAGTGTAATCAATACAAACGTTTACAAGGTGGATTTAATTCCTGTTCTAACAAGTAACGTTTACGCTATTTGGATGAAAAGAAAGATCTGTTTCCTTGCACTCAAACGAGGAATGCTGAGACTTAAATATGATACACATATGTATGTAGATGGTATAATTAAGCAATTACCCCGTCGCAAGCGGGTATACAATATTTTGGTACATCGTGCAACGTATAGTACGAGCCGATAGGCGACTGCTATATGGAACGAAACGCACCGAAATCGAATTATACTATATCAACGTGCGTGTTTTTGTAGTCTGACTTTGGTATTTTCGTCACTTTAAGCCCCAAATGCAGAAAACGGACGTATCAGAGATCGAACGTCAGAAATTGAGCGCCCGAGACCGAGCTCATATAATTAGGGATTACCTGACAACACAAACACACAGTATCCGACGATAACATACACATACGTTCATCGACATAGTATTTTACTCACACGTAGTACAGACGTCTAGACACAGAAAATGGATCAGGAGTTCAAAGCAAAAGACAAACTAATTTTTTCGTAAATTTACATAAGAACAATAGTACTGACTTATTTGGCATACTGAAAATAGACAATGTCACGTATGAAATATCAGTGGTTACGAAATTAAACGAGTCATCGAAAATCAATTCAAAAATACCAAATTCATAAAAACTCTGCTATCGACGGTATTTTGCATTTTACACAATATATGGGGCCTATTGGGTATTAAAATATATGACATATATTTTAATACCCCATATGACTGCTTTAAATTTTCCCACCAAAATTCTAGTGTAAAATTTTAACAACTTTTATGAATCTCTGTAATTTTTTGACAATTTGGACTAGATGGACATCACTTTTCATTGTCTACAATTGTTGATCAAGCTTTTGGAAAAATTCGGAAAAAAATTTTGTGCGGGTTATATTTTATTCAGGAGACAAAAGCCGACTTTGGCACTCAAAAGGCACTTTTAATACCCCATATATCTGTTTTATATGCTATATAACTTATCTATGTATGTGATAAGGGTAGATACATGTAACTCAGTGTAACATGTTTCAAAGGTCATTAACAATGTGAAACTATTTTCAATTACCATGACATACCAGATTCATTATTGTCACCATAAATATGCAAGGAACCAAGAATCCAGTCACTGTCGGAAACCAAAATCTGTAGAAAAAACACAGAATAACGTTATTTAAAGATAGACCTTTCTAACCCATGTGGAATACGAAATGGAATGGCATCACCGTAATCCTGGAAAATAAAAATCACGTTCGAATATACGAACTCGTTTTCGTATCACGTTCTGTACAGCTGCAGTATCACCCTCGTCGCGAGCCAAAGAAAAACAGTTCGTTCGTCGGATATCATCAATGATACATAGGAGATAGCATGAGTCTTTTATTTATATGAAGAAGAATTTAAAACATTGAATGGTACCAATTAGAAAGTAAAACTGGTATCTTCAAGTATATTCGGGTATACGTAAAAGGACAATTATAAGACTTGAATACTTGAAAAGCAAGCAAATCATCAAGTGGAATTGGAACCAGGTATTAAAATACCACATTCTGTCAACATTCAACAAGGTTGAAAATACAATAGCTGGCAAGGAATTCCCACAACAGAGCGATCAATTTTAGCCTGTTTATCCCAGTTCTCCATAAACTGGTGTATAATCTCGATTGGTAATGAGCTCAGAACAATCCATGGATTTTATATGATTAAACGTTAACGTAGCATACGTTTGTCTGTTACTGTAGACATCAATCCGGATCCAAAGGCAAAGTATCATGACACAAGAGGGCGCCACCCAGCCATTCAGGAAGTACAGAAACCTGAAAACAATAACAAATAATAATTGTACACAAATAATAATAACAAATAATAATTGTACACAAATGTGTTTCACAGATTCGATTTGACGAGGCGATATTTTAAATCGCTTGAAACATTCAACATGCTTTCAAACCCATTCATATTTTATTACCCCATTCCCGCAGCACATTAAAAGGCATGTGTTACACACTAAGCCACTCTAGCAACAAAATTGATTTTATCAATTTGCTAATAGCCTCACCTTCCACGTTTGCTCGAGTAGATATAACATGCCAACCGTCTGTACGACTCAATTGATAGATTCATGGTCCAAGCGGTTGTACTGAGTAAGGAAAACTGTATGACGGCCGTAGAAATGTTGTTGATCTTGGACAAAATCAGACAATAATTATGCAAACATTAGTATAAATAAATCATATTAAAGGACTGGTATTTCCTCTCGACGAAGAGCTCTGCTGTCTTACTGCCTCACAATGCAAAGTGTGCCTCTACTACCTCAACACGTAGACTACTAAATTCCTGCAGTAATAGAGCATGCCTATAAAATCTTAAAATATACATAAATATATACCACTGTATGTATGTATGTATGTATGTATGTATGTATGTATGTATGTATGTATGTATGTATGTATGTATGTATGTATGAGTGTGCTTACTAAAATATTTAATCTGAATGCAGAGTTATTGACTTACCATGACACTTCGTGAAACTACTCCAAGAAACACAAAAAGAGGCATTGGTAGGAAGGATATGACGTAATGGCGAATGACATAATACTGTTCTGTATCCAAACTGTCAGAAAAGGAAGAAAATCAATATAGAGAGGTTTTTGCATTTGCTACACTCGCATTAGAGACATGGACAGTTGTGCTTGGTTTCAAGACTTTATGAAGTTGAACATGAATAAATTTCTCTTCGCTGTAGCCAGGGCTAAATGATCGAAAACTCTTGCTTTGGATTTTACTCGGGCTTAAACAACAACAACACTGGTTGACTCACCCGGAGAGATATATGAGCACAGACGACAACAAAATCAGCAGGAATGACAACAAGTTTGCCGTTGCGATGATACCATCTCTTGCAGCAACGATGAATGGCTAGAGGGAAAACACACACAAGGTTTGTCAAAGTCATATCAATGGTACCTTGTCGGTGTAAGTGCCAAGAAACTCATCAAAACTCTGCTAACTCTTCAACGTCTTGATATAGATACCCATTTCACAATACACTGGGCAAAATGTCACATATGCATTCTTCACATTTATTTAGATAAAACTTATATTAGTGACAAACTCTGTATATCTGTTGTGCTTAATGATTTCTGACGACTATTGTTATCCATGAGAAGGGGTACGTAGATACTGGCAAACCGTTTGCAAAGTTTAAATTTAAGAAAATCGTCATGGGTTATGAAAAAGGTCACACCTTTGTTTACTCAAGACGAAAAGCATTATAGTTGGCTAGACACTAAATTATGAATGACGCGTATGTTTTTGCATGTGGTAATCACGTGGTAATCATACGGTGATCATGAGGCAATCATGTATGTCAACTTTGATTTCAAATTTTGCGCATAGGCATTCATTGTCCAAATAAGGATGAAATACGAACCAATGGTTTTGCACCCATGGCCATTTCCACTGCTGCGATGATTGGTTGTGAACACATGCACGTTGTGGTATGTTTGTTGGATTTTGACTCAATTACTGTGCATTTATTGGTCTTCCAAGCCCTGTGAAAACAAAATTCAAGGATAACACTGATCACAGATTTCAGATCGAGTAAAACTGAAAATTAAAATTCGACTAATCAGTAAAAGATCGTTTATATGAACTATTACAAATAAAAATATACTCACCCTCCAGGTTTGTTGAAAATCATCGTCACACATTTTGGCCTGTATGCAGGCTGCAAAGAGATTACACAGAAAATAACAAAATGTTTCAATTGTTAAACGACTACACAATGTTTCTCGAACTGAGTTAATTTGTCCGTGCACTTTTTTAAACAATATAGCTAAAAATATTCCGGCCTTTAGTGGTAAGAAAGAGTGCAAAGTGCACGGGTGCAAAGTGGTCTTACATTGAAAGTAAGCATGTTAACGTCAGAGAGAGAGAGAGAGAGCTGAATTCTTCTTTGATAAGCATTGGCGTAAAAATACTTACCTTCCTGTTGGGAATATTGAGAACCAGTGAATTACGTTTCTGATTGACACTGTCTCCGTTGTAAGTTCTGATAGTCACAACAGGACTGTTGATGGCTTTTATTTTCCTTCTCCCTGCTTTCCTAGTCTTCTCTTTAGAAGCGCTGTGAATACAAATCAAGAAGCGACACCATTTGCTTCGACGACGTTACCCACTAATAAATGGTCATACATTTGATTGAAAGTTACAAAATTTTGTTCGTACGAAGCAGTTTCTCTGCGAATGTAGCATGACAGCTTGATTTTTTACACATAACTATCTTCAATACACCTACTTGGAGTGATTAATTCACTTATGAATCAAAAGTACAATTTCACGGCAAAAAAGACTTCCAAAGTAACAGTAACTCATCTTCGTTCACCTACCTCTGCGCATTTAATGGTAACACCCCTTCTGGATTCTGATACACAAATGCAACGACGACTGAGACAAATAAAAACAAAGAATTAACGGCACAGTCTAAGTAAGAATTATGGGCATGAGTGTTTTGAGTGATTTTTTCTTGGCTGATGAGAAATACGGGTTGTCTCACACAATCTCGAACAGAGGAATGCAAGGTTATATTGTTAGGGCGTGGGCAAACTAAAGTACAAGAACCAGACAGTTTGAAATGCTAGAAGTCAATGAATGAAACTAATTTGAAATATATATATATATATATATATATATATATATATATATATATATATATATATATATATATATATATATATATTATATATATATATATATATATTATATATAAATATAAATAAAATATATATATATTTATATATATATATATATAATTTCTATACATCATAGATAGATAGATAAATTGATTGATACATAGATAGAGAGAAGTCATTGATTAAATTGCTCGAAGTGTATGACCTAATGTAACCAAGCAACAAAATACAGTTACTAGCAATAGCTATCGTATAACACAATCCTGAAAATAATATCTTGAACACAAGACAAGTGGATTCTTTTTTCTTGGCGATGTTCTAAGAAAGTGACTTTGTGTTACCAGAAGTGTTCCTAGTTTCATCAGATGTGAATTTCAACTTAGTTGTTAGAACTGCATCTGATTCACTTGCGCTTCTTTTTCTGCGATCATGATGACTACTTGCAGTCAGTGATTCCATCGTCAAATTGGATGTTTTGGTTTGAAATGCCTGATATTCTGTAAGACAAGTTGAATATCTACGTCATTTTATGTTTACATATATTGATATATTTTGAAATCATAGTGATGGGGGAACCGTCGTATAATATTGATGTCAGCAATGTTTGTATAAAAAATAAAAGTAGCTCTATACACTTATGGCAGGACACCTCTTTGTGTTGCCTTCGACTGGAACTCATCACTGACAAATATGAACAAATTTACCTATGTTTTCATATTTCAGGTAAATATCAACATCTTCAATCTGCATAAGGCTATTCATATGGTCAGCAAACATCTGAAGATTTCCAAACACTTTGATAGATCCTTCGTGCACACCCCGCATCTGAAAGGGGTAGAATATTGGAAGATATAACGACATCTTTGATTTTTAAATAAGGGATTGTAATTGCAGACGATAAATTATAATTTTGTCAAGTCAATCTAAAAAGCATTGACGTGATTAGAAAGTTCAGAATGTGAGCAGGTTTTTGAAAAGCAGTTTAATACGCAGGCCGAATATTTCGTGATATAATTTGACTCTGGAAATTTATAATTTGCGAATTTTAATCGAGACATTTCTCCTATGAAGAACTAATTGTTCCACCGTGACAACGTAACATCATGGTATTTGTGAAAGAATTATGAAATTTTAAAGAAAAGGAATTCGTAGAAATCTGTCGACGATTGTGTTTGTGAACTCATACATATTTTATTGAACTTCAAGTCTTGCAATAATCACCAAATGTTACAAAAGTTACACAATCTTTATACCCACCAGCTCGCTGAACGCATTTTTTTAAATATTCAGAGTATAAAATTTGTTCATTTTGTTTAAAACTAGTCTCTCACAAGCGAATAGGTAACTTGATATGCCAAATTTGATATTAATCTTTATCTCCGGAAGATCATGGCGTGTAGCGAATACATCAATGTTTCGCACAGCCTGGCAAATCATTCTACAAAATTAATTGAAATTCCAAATTTTCAGTGGCTAAGCAAAATCTGCTTCACTGGGAACCAATTCTGTACATTTTCCAACTTCTCATCTCGTTGACAGACCTTAACGTTTAGAGATGAAGGAAATAAATATTCGAACATCATTATTTTATTTCTGTATACAATTTTATTTAAGCGACTATTTTGTTGCAAAAATGTCGTTTCTGTTGTCCACAAATGGCATCCACTTTTTTGCATATCGATACTATGCCTTCAAATGAGTTTTGAGCAGCTCACTAAATGTCGACTGCTGTAAACAAGATGGCTGACACATCACGTGACATCAGCAAAGGTGGGGAAAATACTCAACATACAGGGCGCCCTAATTAACCCTAAGCAGTTGAAACAAAATGATTACCTTATGAATGTTCTGCCAGAGAGCTGCCTTGTCAGCAGCCAATAATATGTCTGCCACTTCAACATATCCCTAGAGGAAGACAAAGAGGTTTAAGCTAACGAGTGCCTAATCGAGCTTCACCAAAAGGCAAACAAACGGAAGGCACTGATGACAGACATCGCGAAACACAAACTGATAGAATTGTTCTATCATCTGTTTTCACAAAATAAATCGTGTGTATTTTGTTATAATAGCGAAGGGACAAATCATAAAAACAGGTAGAAATGAAATGACAGAGCAACGAGTAACAAGTTTCCCATTATATATGTGTAACTTGTATCATTTGCCGATTTCTGTTCAGTCTCTTTCCTCGCCTAAAATCTGCTCATTTACGATTGACAGTAAGCATTGGTATCATAAGAAAATATTAAACAGCTCACTGTTGAAGGAAACTTTGAGCTTCACCTGACCCTTGAACCACTTTGATTTTGTCAAACCCCCATTTTATCAAGTTTGTTGTGGACACATTTGCAGGTAATGGGGTTTAAAACTCTCACCAATGCTCTTATGTAAGTTCATGGTTACATTCATGGGAAAGAAGGGGTGTCGCTGTATTCCATGGCCAGTCACCCTACCTCATTATCACAGCAATTCACGGTAACTTAATGAAGTTAAATGAGTCCTTTCTCTTGCTTGTTCTGAATGATACAAACAAAGTTATGCAAGCACAGAACTGCATTTTTCTGTCGTGCCAAGATTTGTCCGACTCGGTAGCTTTTGACTTGCCTTATACATTAAATTTTGTAGTTGGAGGTTCATTTGCATACAGTTATGTAGACCAACAGACACCTTGATTGGGGTCTTTTCAAATCACCTGTCTTGCCTCCTGAGATAATCCCCACATGACAAAAACCTTGCATTGAGATGTTGATATCTATTACCTCGGCACAGACCAATCAAAGTCAACCGGCAGATTTCTCACGTATCATTTCTGATCCATTTAAATCGATATTACAGCTGAAATCAGATAATTTTATGGTATGTTTTCATTACTCAGTCAAAGGTTTAAGTTAAAATTTTCAATGAACATGGCTAATCATCTTTGATTGTCACAGGAAACTGGAGGATTCATGTTGATCATGACTGACCATAAGTCATCGATTAGTGTTAGTTATGGTCAGTTCAATGTCAGTGATGATGATGTTCATCAGATAACGTTTATTGACGATCAAGTATAATAGATCATGGCCGACCAACAAGAAAGTGGAATCATGGTTATTCAAAAAGTATTATTAGTCTGAAAATATTTACAGTTTTACTAAGGTCACCATGCTTTTCAAACCTACTAATTTGGAGAAGAAGGGAAAGCCATGTCGTACATATTGTAAAAGGTAAAGGGTCATATTTTAAACTAAAGACTTTGGGATAAGGTCTTTTTTAAATGATGGTCTAATGCTAACTTCCATTGCCCCAACCTCCACATGATAAGTGAATAATCCCTAAAATGGCGGTCCGTAAGTGACCTCATATTCATTCAAAAAGTGTAGCCAGCTGACTTTAGGCGGGAAAAAAGACAAATTTATGTATCATAAAAGCAAAATGCGCATGGCTACTTAAGATGATAAAATATTTTTCTGGAAGACCGAGCATAAACATTATTCTACTTACCTTGATGTACTTCATTTTGAGCTCAATAGTGCCGTTCATTTGCATGGGATTGCTTTCCTCCAGTTTGTGAAGTATATCGATAGCCATGAGTACATCACCACCAAGTGTAACATTCTGGTTCGACAGGTATCTGGCAGTAGTGTTGATCAGTTTGACAGCCTCAGCGAGAAGTGAGATGTTCGGAGTCTGTCATTTAAGTTTTTAAAAGTAATCAGTAACCCTTTGAGCTTTACAGTGTCTTTGAAAAGTCTCAAAAAAGGGAAGTTTAATAAACAAAAACACCATTACTTTTTATATTTAATAGCAGAGGATATGTTGCTGAAAAAGGGTTTGATTATATGTATCTAAAGGGACCGCCATTTAGATGTTGACAAGGTAACACGTCTTTTCCGTCGCTTGTCAGCTTTGAATGAGTTAGTCAAAGACTGCCTTCAGATTTGGTTACGCTAGCGTTCAAGTACAAGTATAACATCATCCAGAACCAAGGTCTTTCAATGTATCTGGAGAACAATTTTTGGAGAACAATATTTTATATATTAAACTGCACGATAAAGTTTGTTTTCTTTCTTTACAAAGAATTGTCGTCTTGAGGTGAAGAATTGAAAGTATATCTGAAGCACCGTTACTTTTATCTTAAAAGCAAAGCAGATTCTTAACAAAGAAGTCTTGAAAAAATTCTTTTTCTTGACATCTTTTCAAAGACATGTACTTGAGTAGACAGAAATGATTTAAATTCGAACGTACCCCGAGTAAGACCTCGGTTAATACTTCAGATTGACAGTACGCTGATTCCACTGCTAACCAGTGTCCGAGCTTATCGCATTCCCGACGGACAAGACCTAGATGGAAGTACATGTACATGAACGGCGACGGCGGTAGAATTTGACAAGGCTGTGAAATTGTTATAACAGACTATTAACATCTCCATGTCAGGTAATCGTTGTGTAGGGACTGTCTCAGATGGCAAGGCAGCTGGTTCTTGGAGGCACTGATCAAGAAATATGTTCATATGTCTACATGATAGAATGCTAATGAACCTTCGACTATAAGAATGTTATGCATAAGGCCGGCTATAACGAACCAGTCTTGCTTGGCATGGCTTATGTAAATTATTCTTGCCACGTTTTCATGAAATGAAAGCATAGTCTCACTTTTTGAAGTTAATTTCATCCATACTTCGACGCGCGTTAAGACATGTCACAGGAGCAAATGCTACAGGTAACCTAAGCCACATGTCCAAGGTAAAGACTATGCCATAATTACACACCTTATTACCTAATTACACACCTTTGGTTCCCTTTGGACACCGTTGCCAGTTGGTTTTACAGGAAGCCTTTGTATCCGGCCAAAGAATACCAAAACTACCAACTTGTCGTGGACAAAACGAGTCACCTTCTCCTATTTAAAAGATACGTATACACATAAGAATTGAGATAATGTTAAATCCATTTTAGGCATTCCAAAAAAGTAGATTTTAGAAATAGAAACATTCTCTTTTAAGGCGTGGCCTACTGCTTTCTCAAGTATATACTTTTTCATTGGTAACGTAATGTTATTGATTGCTAATCTTCCAAAACGTGGAATGTTTGTTGTCATGGTTAGTCATATGAGCTGCTGATGTTTGTACGTATCATATTGTCATTTTTGATAATTATTTACACAGGGACGGAGAGACGAAGCAGTATCGGAGAGAGAGAGAGAGAGAGAGAGAGAGAGAGAGAGAGATACATATTATAATGACGTTTGTTGAACTTTCCATGCGGAAACGATTTGCATTATTACCTATTGCGCACTTGGTCTCGTCTTCGAAGGGATCCTCGGGAATATCTGGCTGGCATTTTCCATTAAATCGTCTGTAGTATGGTATACACAGACAAGAGTAGCTTCCGATACTATTTATACAGTATTCAGTTCCGTTGGTGATATCACAGTCGTGCGTGTCTTCCAAACACTCGTTCTCATCTAAATAAAAAAGTCAAACAAGATATTTTGCTTTTATTTAATCTGATCAAAACGACTTAATTTTTGTGTCATCTGTATCTTTAATCATGTCAACGGGATTCTAATATCATCCAATTGTTTTCGGTGTGGCGCATAGTGAAAGATGGTAAAATATCACTAGAATCGACCAAGGAATGATAACCAATCGAAAAAATCGCCATCTGAAACAATAGAATTTTGTAAAACATGCCTTTTTGACAAGCAAACTTTATCTCATTAAACCAACGTAAACTTAGCCAATTTGGTAATTTAAGGTGCCACTAAATTTGAACTTTTCCTTACGTTTACGGTCGTAAAGGAGTCGTTTTAGTTAAATTAAAAACCTACTGATTGCACTGAACATTAAAAAACTCTACAAAAGAATGCAGCTTCTTCAAAGTGTTTTACATGGAGAGAAATGTATAGAATCGATAATTGGAACACGTTTAGTAAATTTTTGAATTGCCGCAAAAGTTATATGCCAAAGAATATTATTTGACAAGTAACCCTTACCAACACAGGCTGGAAGTGTACCATTCAACTCGCCATCGTAACAATGGAGTTGTGGAATTCTGTCTGGCTTCCATCCAGATTTGCAGGAGACGGTAAAAACATCATTGTGTAAAAGACTGCCTGTCCAGAGTGAGTTCCAGTGTTTGAGCTTCACATGACACGCCCCTACGGGATAAACACGGGACAGGTTAAAGTATGGTGTTACAATACAGCATCAAGTCAATATGACTTTCACAAAGTATATTTGTGTTTCTTTTTTCCTGTATTTTTGGACTTCCAGGGTAACGAAACATCCCCGAGTTGGCCTAAATAAACGTCCTCAGTGCATTCAGTGTGTCCGCAAACTATAGATTTGGCTTTCTCATTTAGTTGTGTTCTTTCATCGGTTGCAGTTGGACCCCTGATCAATTAATCATAACAGTGCTATTATCACATACCCTTTACGGTTATATTGAAGGAACATGACACGTTATTGGCCGATGGGTCCATAAAGTCATACGTCACTTCCGTAGTGCCTTGTTGAAAGCATTCTCCCGGTGCAGCAGTTCTGTTACGGATAACTATTCCAGAGTTGTCCTTGGCTGTGGGTTCCTCCCAGAAGACATTTACACAGGATGTCGTAAAATTTGGTAGCTTTACCTCTATGCTGCAGCATGGTGACGTCATATTCGGGCTTTCCGAGTCTACAAAGTACAATTTACATATATCCGATTAGATTGTTTGTTGTTTGGTTATAGTTATAGGACAGGTACTGGGCCTTTCGAAATGACGAGTTCCCTACGAACAACAGAGTCGGTAGAACCATTCAAAGATGTATTTCTGAAAACCTCGATACTTGCAAATGCAAATGTTCCAATTTTGTAATCAAGTTTTTATGAGGATCAGATAAATAATTCAATTATCTGAATAATCTGAATAACTTAATAATAAAATTAGTTTGTACAAATGCTATTTCCGGTTGAACTTTGCACAAACTATTGACAAAATAATGAACTTCATAATTGTGACTTTGATTGTTTTATGTGTGCTAGATTTGTTGTTATAGACTCTTGACTAAGGATCAATCACATGTATTGTCGTGTCACCGAAAATGACCTGAAACATCAAACAAGAATCGAAGACACACTCTGCAAGATTTATCAGAGAATATTGATCACATACTTTGTAACTGGAAAGCACTACACTGATTGTGCAAGGGAGAGTAAATCTGTTTTTCAAAGATAATTAAAATTTGCTATCACGTGACTCTCATGAAAAAGATTATTTTGAATACAAATTTAAAACAATTTAAGGTTCCAAGACAAGAAATTGACCATTTTAAACTAACAATTCTCTACATAAGGGGACGACTGCATTAACTTGCATGGTACCTGAAACCCGAGTCCTTGCCTGATCAACTCGGGTGACAAACAGAAGACTTTTAATCCCCAAGGTGTGAATGTTCCATTGTTATGTTTATCTAATCCAGCTGGTGCTATTGTAGTGCCATTGTAGGAAAGGCAGGTCTGTGAAATTGATCCTCTAGGGAAGTAGGGTATTCCTAAGTTAATGGAGCCTTCCCGTAATGAGTGTTTAATAAGCTCAGAACCCCGTAAATTGTATATTTTCGGAAAGCCTAGATATAGGGGAACATTTTGGTTACCATTGTGTCACCATTGTTTACATAACTATCACGTGACAGGTAATTTGCATAACCTTTCAAAATCGGTTTTCCCTATGTTTTGTTTCAATGCTTTGAGATATGTGGCTGAAATTCATGTGAGTGCAAGCTATCCTACAGGTCTTTAAAAGTGTGTCTCAGAATTTTTTAAACCTTCTTAAACAGTTTTTATGCCAGAAAAACTTCCAGAGCAGTGAATTTTACAATATTGATTTCTTTAAAATTGTGCTCCAAAAAAACTAAGCAAGATATAAAAAATCTGAGACACACTTTGAAAGAGCATTGTGACAGCTTGCATTCCAGCAAGTTTGAGTCAGATATTTTGAAGTATTGAGACAAACATAGGGAAAACCGACTTTTGAAAGGTTATGCAAATTATCTTGTCACGTGATAGTTATGTAGATAATGGTGACACTGTGGTTACCAAAATGTTCCCATATATGTAGGCTTTCAGAAAATGTATACTTTACGGTAGTTCTGAGTTTATTAACCGTTAGAGAATTGCTAGATTAAAAAGGTCACATTTCTTGTCTTGGAACCTTACAATATACTAGTATCTACGCTTTAGAAGATACCAGCTTTGTCATTTGAAGAAGAAGAAGGTAGGTAGGTAGATAGAGTAGACTGTACATGTAGGTAGTTGGGTAGGTAGATGGGTGAGTTGCTAGGTTCGTAAGTATAATTGTATGAATGCCCCCCTTTTCATACATACATACATACATACATACATACATACATACAAATACATACATACATACATACATACATACATACATACATACATACATACATACATACATACATACATACATACATACATACATACATACATACATACATACATACATACATACATAGACAGACAGACAGACAGACGGACAGACAGACAGACAGATAGACAGATAAACAAGCAGACATTTCTATAGTTAGTAAATTTAGGAACTAACCTGTAATCGTTACATTGAAGAAACAACTGTACTTATTATCACCATTCCAATTATCAGCTGGAGTGCAATTTACCATAGTCTCTCCTATTTGAAAATGACTTCCAGGTGTAGGATAACATTGCACATTTGGATGCAGTATAGATATCGCTTCTAAATCCCACCTTATAATGCCTGTGGCTGAACCAGGTAGAGTTGCATTTTTCCGGTCAGTGTAGTGCGTACAGTTTTCCTCAAGCTCGGCTGTAATGGTTTAATAAAGTGAGAATCAAAAATAGTCAAATGCGCTAACATTTGTAAACACCTTCTCCTGTTATTAGTAACGATTATTAATTTTTGGCCCATTTGCTCTATAAGACATAATGTTGTACGATACAACTCCAGCAAACGTGCACATCAAACTATCAGTAAGTACAAAACTACGTTTTGCAACATACAGTTAACGTCTAGTGTAAGAAATATCCGTTTCTGTAGTTCGACACTTTCTACTGAATAACTTTCATTTTTAGCTCTATGACTTCAGTGACAATAAACTAAGTGTTCGTTAAACTAATGTATTTATGACTCCAGTTTTGATGGTAATTTTTCAGCAAGACTGTCTCATTGAAGATCCATTTAATAGGGATAATCATATCGTGCGTTAGTTCAAAAACGTCTGTGTGTCTTGTCACAATGGAAAGGGAACGTAAAGCAGGCTTTGTGACAACTGTGTCTATGTTTAACCAATCCTTGAAATGGCAGGCGCACCTCTCCTGTTAGCGTCATACACAAGAAAAGCTTGATGACGAAATATTTCAAGGGACATGTACCCGGCGCTGTTAAGATCTTAATTCGAAGTTAACGTTTTTTCACCTCGATATATACAGGTTATGCCTTGCACAATTATTTGCTAGCGTCTGTTATTGCTACAATATTGAGAGACGGTTTCATTCCATAAGTAAGCCATTTTATCATCCGTCGATACATTTTCAATGACGACAAATAACAGCTTGTCGGTACAAAACTATTCAAAAGATAAATTTTCTTTAGCTATCTTGTTCAAAGGAGTTTTGTTGATATGCATCACTGCTTTAGTAGCTCCCTCTCAACCCTGTCGTGGACTTATAGGTAATATGCGTCTCGAAAATAGATAACTTAAAGCTTTGCTCAAACTTTCCTCTATGAAACTCTAACCATTCTCTTGCTAAATAAAGAATACAAATAAGGTATCGCCATGCAAAGTTTTGGACTACAGAAACAAATAACCTAGCATTAATCAATATTTGACACACAAAATTGCTGCTTTCTTTGTTGAAAATAAAATTTTCCATTTTCGAAAAATTAAATCGATAAGCCAACAAAAATAGTAGAGCAGAGAGAGAACTGTGATAATTTGAGATTATATTCTGAGTATTATTCCGGGGCGCATTCTACTTTTAGGAAAGTGGTGACACTTTGATACTCTCAAAGCAGAAATCTGCTGATAGTTCATAAGCTTTAATGAAATCAATTAGTTTTACTAATTACTAGAAACATTAAAACACCATCGTAACATTCAAGTCAATTTTATTATTTCAAATCATATTACACATTTTCAACCGCCAATAGTTTATGCAAGCAATCATAAGCAATGTTCCAGATTTCATTTATTTACACTAGAGGGGAAGAGACACCTTTCCTATTCAGATCGCTGAAAAAAAAGGTTGATTTCTCTGAAAGCTGATAAATTTTCAAGCATACTTACCGCCACATACTAATACCTCACATATTTCACTCGGCACCAGACCTTTTAACTGTATGGTCACATATTGCCCGCCCGTCTTGTTAATTTCTTCCGTACACAAATAAACCAAATACCCTGAGGGTCCGCCATCTTTCAAATCGCACGATAAAGATACTGGTGTCGTGCGAACGACGCCAACCATCACATCGATGTCAACCACTAAAGTGTAAAACATAATGGTTATATTGCGCTTATCGGGTCCGGGGAATTCCGCGGAACTCACTGCCATCTGAAGTTCGCAAAGCTAGATTCTTTGCCTGTTTTAAAATTGTGTATTGTGTAAATGTGTATTTTTACTCGGACATTGGCCGCGCATCGCACTCCGCTTCGTCGGTTGATACGCTGCGTCAATGTCATTGTGCATCCTTTGCTGTATTTTCGTATTAACTTAATCCACCACCACTACCACCACCACCATCATCATCATCATCATTATCATCATCAAAACAACTACTCTCGTAAATGATAAGCAACGTTCATCACTTTACGTTACCTGTATTTTGACCATTGTCATTCTTCAAGAACACAGTTATGGGGCGAGTGACGTAGACGGCGCCAATATCAATTTCCACTGTCCAGGGTTCTTGATTGGTCAGAGTAACACATGTCTTGTGATCTCCGTCTACAAGGTCTTGGTTGTCACCCTCCGTGTGTCTTTGAGTCACGGTAGATTTCTTATTTTTCGCAACATTCTTGAAATCTAAAACCAAAGATTTTACAAGTATCTTACTTTACAAAGGTTTTCTCTCTTAAAGCCCTGCACTTGGAACCAGACAAAGTGATCTCAGAGACAAATGTATCAAGAGTCAGCTATATTTTGCGGCCATCTCGAGTTTCTCGACCTACACTACACATATTCATCTGTCGGTGAAAATTTTCACCCATCTATCCATCCTACCCAACTCCCAAGCTGCTTTTGGAGACTTGGTGAGCCACCAAACTGTAGCCTCCATTTAATTGTCATAAATTCTAAATGTTAAATGATCACAGTAAACTTTCCGCTCCATGATGCGACATCTCCTTGTAGTATGTAATGATGGTTCCCCGACTTTGATATTGCTCGCACATTTAAGGTAGTATGCGCCTCGAAAGTGAAGGACTTAAACTTTTACTCAAACTCTTCTCAAGAGTCTTTCAAACCATTCTCTTTCAAATGAAGAATAAAAATCGGGGGTCACCGTGCAAACTTTGTTACCAAAGAAACAAATAACCCATGATTTGCCGATATTTAAAATTCGAAATGGCCGCCATTTCTGTGTTAACTCTATGAAGAAAATAGAATTGTCAAATTTCGGAAAACTAAGCCAGTTAAAAGGTTTTTTTACACCAAGAGGTTTACAAAATGAACCCCCACAAGTGGTAGATCAGAAAAGAATTGGAAAAGTTTAATGAGAGTCCAAATATTTGTCTTCGAGGCGCGTTCTACCTTAAAGGTATACTGTCACCTGTTCCAATTTTGCCACAGTTACCATGGAAAGAGAAAATCTAACCAATCACAGATTTTAAGCGGGTGGCCGCTTTTTAAAAACAGCGCCCTCACATTGGCATTTTGAATACCAAGGAACGCCCCTTTGACCATATATGGGCATATTTAGATTACAGGTGACTGTATACCTTTAATGCTAGACTGTCGACAGTCGTTTGCGCAACTTTCGTCGCTGCAGTAACACTGCTGAGTCGGGGCCGATGTCTTCTCTCGCCCAACTCGCGCCTATAAGGCGCTACACAGGGCACAAATAACTGTCGACAGTCTATCTAATTTAATGTTGGAGTGTAGCTGAGTGGTTTTGAGTACGTGTTTTGAGTAGTGTTGATTGCCTCGTTGGTGAGCATTGGTACCGCAGATTGTTTGTTCGAATACAATCGAGAAAATATTGACACGATTGACGGCCTCTGTCTAAAATGACTATCTTGCAAACTGCAAGAGACAAAACTAAGAAAACGCTTAGGCTAATTGCACCGCGGTCATAGGCCCACTCAGATCACGCACAAGTGATCACCTTGGGGAAAATCCACGCAGACACTGAGACAATGCCCCCAGTGCAAGTAGGCTAATGCTATGGTCACATATCACGTGAATGTACAAATAAAACTGACCATTTATACCATATGTGTGTCTTGATTATTTCTACTTCAGTACTGTTGTGACTGAGGACAATTTTCAATTTCAATCACAACTTTGCACAAATGCATCAGATCTCTGGAACTTGTACAATGGCGTTTGGATGTTAGTGTGTAGACTAATTGAAGTGCCACAGTTAACTTTGCGAAGCGTTGCAATGTCATCAAACGCAATGTGGCGTACAAATTTGTCCCGATACGTAAAGACTGAAGACTTGGATTAATTCAGTATGGGATTAGCTGAATAACTCGCGCTGGCAAAGTCCACAACGTGTACACTTTAACAATATATTGTTTTTCTTCATTGTACATTTTCAACGATGACCACGGTAAATGGACTTGATGCGGTTTGTTTTTTGTTTGGTTTTTTTTCAAAGTTTTAGTGCAGGTTCTTTAGGGGAGAAGACAGACCTTAACAGGTTTTACAGAGAACTTGGTTAAAGTTTAAAGGAGATCTGAAACCACTGTTGTTGTACTTGATCCTTGAAGGGAAATGGTGTTTGTGCATAGACTAGTTAATTACAAGAAACGGTAAAGTAGACGTTTTGAATTATGAAAAAGTACATAATATTGTTGTTGTTGTTTTCGCTGCTTTTACTAAAAACCCAACATTTTGAAGGAACGGCGATCACAAATTGAATCAGAATATGAAATGTATATTTGTTTCTGCTGTCATGTTACTGAAATTAAAATTTAGACTTTTAAAACCAAAATACTGTAACTATCCAGTACTTACATTTCATATCCAAAGCCACAGATTCCAGTTCTGTCACGTTGAATAATTCAAACGTCGACCATTGCCAGGATACAATAACGTCACGATCACCAATACCAATACCGCACGTACTTTGCATCAATAACTTTATTTCTTGCTGACTGATCAATCGATTCCACAGATTAAACTCAGTCATGTATCCCTGAAAGGCTTGGTGGGCTTGGAATTTATTGCCAAGATTGTCTTGATCTTGCCCAAGTATCAGAACACCACCATCTTTTATTTTCGCCGGAGAAGTATTCGAAGATTCATCTTCTTTGTTGTCAATTCGATTTCCGTCACTATAGAGCGAACACTCTGAAGATGAGCGCAAATCCCAAGTGAAACACCAGAATGTCCATGAAAGGGAGTCAGGTATTGGTTTGAACCTATATTTCTTTTTATTTATTGTTACAAGCGCGTTGTATGGATCATTGCTGTTGTGCACGTATTCCATGCTGATCATATTGTCGTCACCATTTGAATTACCTGTTGCATATGATACGAAAGTGTAGATTTGCCCATCTATGGGTGTCGGTATTCTCACCCAAAGACACATCGACATCTGTTCCATTTCAGGGAGTGTGTCTTTCCATTTTAAATATGATGAAACGGATACATAGGGAAATTTCACTATGTTACCAGCCAGCCCATGCCGAACTATCCCTGTGAGGAAGACAACAAAGGAAACTATGCATTTACAATTACATTATTTTCAGCTGTTTTATGGATTCAGATCGGACCTACCAATATAATTAATTAGAATTTTTACTCATATATACTATTTTTTCATTACAATGTGGCTACATCCTCTGTATGACCTCAACCTAGGCCGTCGCTAAGCGACTAGGACTAAAAAGGATGGCGGCCAGTTTGAAACGGCCACCCCGCTATAAAAAAACCTGATTTTCTGTGATTTCTAACACAACATTCAAATATCGTTCCGTCATACATACACTACGGATGATTCCTGCTCTGCCATCAATTTTATTTGACCCCCTCCCATTTGTCCGATCCTTATTCTACTTACATCAAATTTTGCTCTCAAATAGAGCAAAAAAGGAGTATGGGACATGTTTCCGTTGGTAGGGAGAGTGTATTCTTGGAATAGGCCTTTTAGATTTTAAAGGTACATTGCTGCCTTAGTACTAGCTGTCAGTAAAGATCACTAAGTTTTCTTGTACGACGCTGGAGGCTCATCTTGTCGCAGTTTACCCTTCAGGTGGTATGCGCCTAGAATGCAAAAGACCTAAAGCCCCATAAGCTGCATCTTTTGGCTATTTTTTTCAGAACATTTATTTGTGGTTTGCCTACACTTTCTACATTAAATCCCTATACTGTAATTTAATGACAAGTACTTAGCATATCAACAAAACCTATATGAGTATAAACTACATTGTTATCGTTGAAATTTGTATTCAAGTCCGGACTAGAATTCATTTGTAAACAATAAACAATGTTCACTACACGCATACAAGTTGTGTTGACAAAAAGAATATTCGAAATTTCAGCATTACAAACGGATTAGGGTCAGACACGGTAGTTGATATACAGAAGCAGAAAAACTTGCCACAAGTTATGGCTTATGTCCCTTTAAACTTTGCTGAAACTTTCCTGAATAAAACTCTTAAAAATTCTCTTACCATATAAAAAAAGAAAAATCTGGGGGTCACCGTACAAATTTTGCTACTAGAGTAACAAATTACCCATTATTTGCCGATATTTGAAATTCAAATAACCACCATTCCTGTGTTAACTCTATGAGGAAAATTAAATTTTCGATTTTCGAAAAACTAAGAGATGAAAAGTTACTCAAGGGGCTTTAAAACTAGCCGCCGTAAGTGGAAGATCAAAAGAATATTATAGAAGTTTGAAAGTCTAAATTCCCGAGATGCATTCCACCTAAATTTATCAAATTTTCTTCATAATATCAATCAGCTTTCACGCTTGTCACTCGTTCTGCCGAAACGACTGCTCATTATACACAGTCCAACACAAAGTTTTAATCCCTAGATTTGAATACCTACTCAAGCAGAGCGTCCTTGTAGGTTGTAATTCAAGGGACATTGATATATTTTCATATGAACATACATCTTTCGTGAGCAGATGGATATGTTTGAGAAGGTCACTGTGTTGCAATTTGAAATTGAAAAGGAGATGCCCATTAACTAATGAAAGAAAAACTTTGATGTCACCATGTTCTGTGATAACTTAGATATCATTTTTCGCTCAATTTGTTAACTCATGCTTGGGAAAAGAAGGGAGGTAAATATGTACGCTCCAAAGAAAAGTATGCAAAAATGCGACCAAGATTATTTTGTCTGAATTAAGGTTAGAGTTTAAACAATATTAGGAGTAATGTCCTTTTCTTTGTCATTGCATATATTGTTGCAAGCGACGCGTAGACAACAAATATGTCTTTGATCTCACATATATCCGAACAACTTACAATGCCGAATTTATGCGTCCTGAGAAGTATCGCGGTGATTCAAACAGAAGCATTGTCGTTTCCTTTAAATTTCTGAGAGTCGATGTCCCTCCATAAATGACTCTGAACTGTATGGAGACATAAAAAGGTTTCTAAAACACAAGAGGGCTGCAGCAGATCAGATATTGATGATGTATAAAGATTCATCGCGCAAAGCATTCTAAAAACTGCGAGTCGGCATTTTTTCGCACACTCTTTTAAGAAGAAAGAAGTTAACACTATTCCATCTGGAATTCACGCATACTGACACCTTTTTTATTGAACTTTGCCAATATTAATTATCTTACTGAGTCTTCTGTGAAAGTTTCAAGGAAAGATATGTTCTTATATTTCTGCTTCAACGACACCATTACTTTCCGCCCATAACGAGGTCTCGCGAGACTTTTAAATACGACGTTGCAATCGGGCGGCAATCACGTTTTACTCATTTTGATTTAAATAAGACGGGGCTTTGTTCAGTTTTCGACTCTATACATGAACAGCCATTAGTCCACGATTTGTATTGAGAGACATTGTCTTCCCAACTTATTTAAACGTCTCGAGCAGCCGTAAAATGGTTTGTTCCAGACCCGAGGCCGACGAGCATCTCGTGAACCACTACCATAGAAAATTCAGGATATTTCTAAACCAAGTTTCGAGAATCACTCTCAAATATTTTTGAAAAACAAAATATCTTTTCTTCTTGGATATTCGTCTGGTGAACGTACGCGTTCCTGCGTTTTCCTTTCAATAGATAATCATAATAGCTGTACGTTTTCATGATATTTTCATTATTTTCTAAAACACCCAGCACGATAACTCTTTTGTCGACAGTATATTAGAATACAAGGAGTTAACCTTGTCAACACGGAAAAAGCTAGTCGGCTTTAGAATTCAGTTGTCAACCATCCCGCATACAGACTGTGTTGATAAAGTGAATTCTAAGCTGTAGACGTGACTCGGAAGTATATCAATCGACGGCATTTTACAAATAGAACTAAAATGATTGAAATTCAATTAAAATTTAACTGCAGCTGATAAAGCTGACTGAGTTTAAACAAAACATGGAATACAATATATATTAGGGACCGTCTCAAAATGTCTCATTGCTTCAAACAGCGAATATTTTTTCTTCTTGATAGGCTGGGGCGGGGATTAGGGCTAGGCTTTGACCTCTGACCTTCGCTTTGGCAATTATCTCGGTGAATACAATGTATCTCCTTTTCCAGGTTTCCCCTTGGGTTCTCGATCACACCCGTTTAGTTAAAAAAAACCGCGGAATTCAATGGTTGTCCCCGATTACTTAACGACACCAAATACTCATGGGAATATTATCAAAAACTATTGCAACTTGTTATATTTTACTTGATGGTTGTCAACAACATTTTGCACTTTTGAAATTCATTGTGGAGAGAGCTTTTGATACAAACGAAAACTATTAGTTTTTTGAATGCGGCAAAAAGTAATCTGCGACGGTCCCTTAATCAAATAATTTTTTTTTATTCGTTCGATATGTTGATAATATCTCAAAGTATTACCGTTAGGGGCTATAATTCAGCAATTAATGTTTTAATACAACGTCGCTCATATATCTCCAGAACCATTTCATTTTCTGCCGAACAAAAAATAGGCTTTAGGCAATTTTATAAGCTTATCCTTTGATTTTTGAATACCTACCAGCTAGCCAGGGTAAAAACAAACACAGACAGAAAAAACAAGTGTATTAACATAAGCTCAATTTTAATTTGGTTTCTTTTTGGAATATAATATTCTCATTTGTAATAGTGTTAGCATTGTGTTTGTTTTCTTAATTTTCTCTGAAAACCTACCAGCATGCGGACGGAAAACAAATTTTTATTTAAAGCGCCTAACGGGATATTGGCAAACCGATCATACGAAGGCTAAGTAAATAAACCGAAATTATGTTTCCTTTGTAGTCAATTGATATTTTCATATTTTCAGATGGGCTGCTCATTAAAGTATCGTTTTGTAATGGTCGAAGTGCAATCACTCTGATGAGCATCTCAATGAAAACAACGCCTTTCTTGTTCTCAGGCGGGAAGTTGCGTTAACTTTATCAGCGGGGCAAAGACTGAATAGGAAATGAGTATATACAAACACCAACAAGCAAACAAATAAACAAAATACTGTAGAATTAGATACAGACACACGATAAAAGTAAAATTCAAATAAGAAAACGAACAAACAAACCCACACAAACAGAGTGACTGACCGACTGCAAACAATATGACAAATGTGTACAGCAGAGTGATTTGAGGATGCTAATAAACAAAAATCCTGCTCCTTTCTAGTGCACATTGTAGAGAGGTCAGTCTAATTGTTTGTGTTTTGGTCGTTTGTTGACTTTTTATATTTTATTTCCCTTTCCATTTACCTATGTGTTGTTTGTCCGTTGTTTTATTAATCGATTTGTTTGTTTCTGTGTTTACTTATTCACTATTCAGTCTGAGCCCCTTGTTTTTTTATGAATGACTCGACAAGCTCGGTCCTCATTTTTAGCTCAAGTGTTCACACACGTGAGCTAATGTCGCAGCGATGTATGTCTTTCTGTGTGTCTGTGTGTTTGTGTGTGTCTGTATGTCTATCTGTTGTCCCGATATCTCAAAAACGGCTTATCAGGCCAAAAAAAATAATAGGTTTGTTTCTGGTCATTGACATGTGGCAAAAATGATGCGGCGACGCGATTTTTTTTTTCAATTTTTTTAATTTTTGGTGGAATTTGATACATTTTCCCCTTTTTTCCATAGGGGCAAATGAAAAACAGGAAAAAAAAAGAGTTGACGCGCACACTTTGAAGTGATGCGCGCGCTGACCAGAAACAAATCAATTTTTTTTTTTGGCCTTATCAGATCAGAATCAAATTTGGTACGTACATTAGTTTTCAAATGGCAAGAACTGATTAGTTTTTGGTGGTTGTGGCTTGCATACTTTTTGATATTTTTGATATTTGCAAATTTACACATTCAATGAACTTTCCTAATTTAGGGATATTATCTGAATTGACTTGATCAAACTTGAGGAAACTTGGTTTGTATATTGAAGATACTATGATACAACATTCTTGAAATTTTTAAGCATTTTTACTTCGACCAATTTCTAATTTGCATATTTAATGAGCTTTATTAATGGACATATCTCTGAATTGACTCCACCAAAGTTAACGAAACTTACTATATACATTAAAGATACTCTGATACAACATAGTTGAAAGTCATTAAGCATTTTTACTTTAGCCAATTCCTAATTTGCATATTTAATGAACTTTCCTAATTGGGATATATACCGGGATTTACTTAATCAAAGTTGGCAATACATGCCATGTGCATTTATACCAGGTTAAAAGAATCTTGAAAGTCATTTTCATTTTTATGTCAGCTAATTTATAGTTTTCATATCGAGTGAAATTTCACAGTTTGGCATGCATAGCTTGAAGGACTTGACCAAATGCAATTACACTTGCTATATAAAGTGGTGATACAATGACAGCAGTTAAAGAAATTTCGAATTCTTATTTCAGCTAATTACATAATTAATCACCTTAAGAATTAATCTGTGATGAATATTGTTCATTATGTTGATCATAACAGTTTAATGAAGTTACAAACATTTGGCAAAAGTTTAAATTTACTCACAACTGCAATATATGATGAAACATGTGAGCATTTTTAGTTCATATCTGGTTCGTTTCAGGTTTATGTCCATCTGTTTAAGGTTCCTTACAGCCTTGGTCCATGAAATTAGTGTAATATATTCGATCCGAATCCTTGCTTTTGTTTTCCATTTTATTTTTTTTTGTGTCTTTCACACGCAAAACCAAACATATAATGTTTGCAAGCAGCAGATCAAGAATTGTCGAGAATTGTGGAATAAATGCTGTTGCAGTTGCTATTTTATTGTCTTTCGTCATGATGACAATTCGCTTTACTTTGTAAGGGCACGACATTAAAAGCAAGTGTCACAAATAAACGTAGCTTGATTAATGGTTCATGACATTAAGAGCGCCAACAGTTCCACTAATGGTGAGATCTCAAGGGACTTTGCAATAAATCATAGAAATAAGTGTGAACCAAGGCTAATTCTGTACTGCATGAAAATAGTACTCTTGCATTGCGTAGTACAAATAACATTAGTCACTTTTGCGTACAGCTGTCTTTGACTCCCTCAAAGGTACCGTTCCTGTGTCATCGGAAATATCTTGTCCATGCGAAGTCGTTGAATGTCTCAAGGAAGTCAGAAAATAGTCTATTCTACCCCTGGAGTCATTGAATGACATATCATGTGCCAAAAGCTTTCAAACCACCTGAATTGACTAGACCAATCTTTTGTTCTCAATTGAAATTTTTACAAATAGATCTCCTATTTGATAAATCTGATAATAAAATGGAGCATGCATGTAAACTCCAATCTATTTCTGTTGAGCATAATTATCAATTTCTAATTGAGAGTCTAAAGCAACAGTTGCCAACCAGAATGTTTGAAGGCCTTTGAAACACGAATTTGTTGTTACTATGCTAGGCTTTGCCAGAGAGCACAGATATGACGCACTATTTCAAAATTGAGACTCGCTATTCGCCGAGCGATTAATATGATATAGCATGTTTAATATGGCACAGTTGAGCTATGTAATTTCGTCCGATGTTGCTGTTGGTCATCCGAAATATTCCGTATATAATTTGATATTTTTCTTTTATTTATTAGAAAGTCTGTCTGCTTGAATTCGTTATCTATGGCTTGCATGGCCCAACAAATTAAATGAATCAATCAATCAATTAATCAAATAGATATCTATAACGCTAAACTCCGAAACGCGGTAGAGATCAATGGCACTTTACAGAGTGATTCACTGTGATCCTACTGAATAGAAAATTTTGTCGTTCTCTGTAAAAGTATCGAGTTGGTGACTGGCGCATTTCTAGTGGGACATTTTTCCATGGGGAAGGGGGTGGCAGCGAGTGAGAAAGCACGATTGCTATCTGTTTTGCGGTTACTCCATTGTACGTAAAATGTGCGTGTACAAAACTACGGAGACGGTTACTATGGTTTGTATTGTATTATACTGTACGATGCGTCGGTGCGATCCTTGGGAAACTGTTCGCCGTGTTATTTTCCATGCGCGCCACGGTAAAAAGCAGTCATGATGTTAACATTCTGTTTCAACAAAGCACCGTTAGCGTCACCGGCGACGAGCATTGGACTGTAACACAGGGTGAAAAACACTGTATAGCGTGACTTACTGGATGCTGTTTACATTTATACTAAGATGATCTGCGTGCAACAGAAGCATGAACGGCCACAGATATAATCTGCAAACTATTAGGATATTATCAATTGAAAAATGACCTACCTGTTGTGTGAACACCAGTGCCAAAACAAAGAATTGTGATAATGATAGCCGCCAAGACACCGGGTAGACTTCTCTGATGATATCCCATCTTCCGAGAATTTACTTGCAGTTCATAGAAAAACAGACTACTTTGAAGTCGCTTAAAAACGACAGATCGCTCACATCAGACTGACGGCTGACGTGCGGATGGCCAATAATAGTCAACTGCCCAAAACGCTTACGTCACTACTAATCCCATCGCGCGACTCTGCGCGAATGGTTGATTGTTATACATCCAATTTGTGGAGAACTTTGGCCAATAGTTGGGAGCTGGAAAAATGTTGAGTTTATACTGTTGCAAGGCAACATGTCAAGGCATATGATGAATTGTATTTAAACAGACAAGTACAAATATTCACTCTGATCAGTATTTTATTTGGTTTACGGCCTTGTCGTGAGTGTACTTGTCTTATATTTGATATTTTTCCTGTCCAACAGCGATGATCGACCCCTGAATTTTATGTCATGCTTGGGCAAAGCTTCGTCTGCTTGACATTTTCCATGCCTAAATTAATTGACATAATTGAATTGACTGCTTCGATCAGTCAAATTACTGAGAAAAACAAACAGCTGAAATGAATTATATATATGCATTTATTGCATTTCCAGGCCTCCGGCCCAAATACAAATCAGGAAACATGTACAAAGAATAGAGCCATGCAAAAGATACATATCTGAACATGCACTCAAAGAACTGCTTTTCTCCTACACAAAGCTTTGAATACAAATTTACAGAGATTAAGCAACAGATCAGACTGATTTGTTTTCATAAGTCTTGTAAATTTAAGGAATTTTGCGTCTTTCTGAAATTCTTCTGGTAAGTATTCCTCTCTGAGATCTCTGTACAATGGACAGACTAGAACAAAATGATATTCGTCTTCTATTTCAGCTGAAATGAATTATTTATCACGAGTGCGGCACACAAGGAATTCTGGATCACTTCGATGTTTAAAGTAATCACCATAAAATATGCAAACAATGAGGTTCAAAGGTTAGTATAAAGATAGACCGACAAGCGCATTTAACCAGACGAAAGTTTAGAGCAGAGTAAGAGAGACTAAAGATAAACAGCACCTCACATTAAAAAAAATCTGATATGGATGTCAAGTGACAAAGTGAATGCCATGCGTGATATTCCATCTGTGAAACAGCCTGTTGTTTTGTTGGATTATTTTTTCGCAAGTCCCTTCCATACTGGCTGAACTTACAGTTGTAGAAACTAGGGAAAACACCATTGGCATCAATTACCTTCCCTTGTCTCTCTCTCTCTCTCTCTCTCTCTCTCTCTCTCTCTCTCTCACAGTGGTACATAGCACAACGGGATGATTATTTTATGTTGTTTGCATAAGTTTTCCTATATTTCTAGAAAATGCTTCGCGGAACGAACAGACTGCATTAACGTTGCAATGCGTCGTCCTCTACCAAAGCAATAATTCTGGCTTTACAAAACGAGACACCCCATTCGTCAAGCGATATGCTTCTCACAGGGGTTAGGACGATAAATGAAAAATAACCAAATGTTACAATATTCACATATCTCGTTCGTGTGATAATGTCAATTAAGAGATAAAATTGCCCGCTCACTTATATTCTTGCAATCTCTACTTCTGAAATCACCTTGTACTTTTAAGGAGCCCACATCTGTGCTTAGATTCGTTTCTATTCACCAACTTATTCCGGAAAATTTCTAGAATCGGTCCGCTGAATAGTCGCTTTTACTCTTTGCAAATTCTCTGAAACGCAGTCAACTGCAACCTATAATGATACACAAAACAAACATGGGACTGTGCCAAAGGGCAGGTGACTATTTGCCCGACGTCAACTGGGCAAATGGTCTCCTCCCACGAAGGTGTATTGACCCTTGTTTGGGCTATGTTTTTATTACATGCCTCTCTTTCATAGTTTTCACTTAAAATTTTGGGATTATTTTTTGTAAATGACAATCATATTTTTATTTCCCCGTGTAAGACGAAAATCCATGCACAAAGAGAATGATTTTTCAAGATTTTCAACGGCGCATTGATATATTTGAATGAATAATATGCGGTTTACAAGTTTAATTTCTATATGCATAAATTTCTAAAAAACCCGGATAACCTATGTAATACATGTAATTTGATCATTTATAAATCCAGAAGTTGTCAAGTTGAATATAGGTCCGGTTCATTTTCATTAAATGATTACTATGTGGCCCACGATATCATCAACAACAAAAATTACCATTGAATCCTATGGGGCACGCGACATTCAATATATAAGGCATGTAATAAATGTCAATATAATAGTATATTTTCTGTGCAAATTCAGCAGTTTTGTCCTTATATTTTTAAACTGAATAACCTTTTATACAAATGTAATGTTCGGTGTTATGCATTCAGAACCATTAAATTTATGGAAAAATAAGACAAAATACAAAATTCCTCGTTCATATCTGTCGTCATTCTAAGAAATCAGGGAAGCCATAACTTCCCTGGCCTTCCTGATGTGACCAAGAGTACATACACCATTGTGTCGATATTTGGGATGGTCTGTTCCGTTGATTGAATTATCACATGCCATGTGTGTGTGCGCCGGTAAGCTTTATGTTCAAGTAAACTAATTGTGATAGCGAATAATATCATCGCGTTAATGTCTATCGTCACTATAAGAATCTGTTATGAGATACAAACACTAAAATATTGTTTTCGGGAATGTTTTGAGAGTGATGAAACAACAAGTCTCAGAGTTTAGCTAAGCATTTCAACAAATTAAAACTGATAGGCTGTTTATCAGCTGGACTGAAAGTACATTGACCAAATGGGGGGAGAGGGGGGATTCTGGCAAAATTATCCAGAAAAGGTGTTGTGCTACTACTTGAGAAAAAGTGTCAACTTCAGAAAATATGGAGATCCTCAATATCCATCCACTCATGCATTTGTTTTTGCTCATTTCTGAATTTTGTCATGTCAAAATTGATTAATGTACAGGTACATTGGCCGTTGACTAAACAGTGAACTTACCGGAAAACAGCTATTCATTTTCGTTTTTCCTTTCAAATTGGACTTTTAATTACGATTAATGAATAAGCAAAACTAAAACGAGCAACCAGGAAAATTTGAAAGAGGAGGTATTTGCAGTTGAGTTCCGCGGCGTCCTCGTGTACAAATTTAGACGGCAGCTCTCCAAGGAACATGTTTCACTGACCTTCTTTACTATTCTGAATAATTTGATTCCTCCAAAGTCTGTTAAAACAAATGCATTCAAATGCAAAGTTTAACAAATAACGGCGATTAGAAAAGGCCGAATTATTGTCTGGCGATATTGCAGTGTTAATATTAATCTGTAACTTACAAATTGACAAGTTCCACTTGTCAAACTTTTATTTTCTCTACAGATATTTATTAATTCTCATGGAAGCAACGATTCCTCAGCTACAATTGCATATTGACGGATCTTGTATTAATTGTCCCAGGGTATGCTGTGTGCGAGATAATTAGGTTTATAGAAATATGTAAGTTGATGAAAATTTAATTCACGTAAAAGTGAGACAAATATTATCATAAGCTTTATTACTCCCATATTAACGAGAGCCAGTGACATTTTCGACTTATTAATTATTTTGCGTTTCCATTAATTTACAGACTAATTTAATTCTGCAATTGCACTGCGTTTTTGCGTGGGTGTTTACCTCTATTTCAATAATCGTGCGACTTGCCTGTGTGCCACGGTTCCGCCTTGGAGATCGCGATTATATATCGATACTCAATCGCCGTCGAAATTTTGTTCTCGTTGAGATGTTTGTTGCCTAAAAGATCTGTCCTCAATTTAAAGGGAGGCAGTCGTCGGAACTCTGCTCAAAGATTGCCAGAGACCCCGACGACCGATTTAAACACTATATCTAGGGTACGTTGGCCATTGATGAAAGTTAAAACATGTTTGTTGACAATGGATATCGCAAAATTTAAATGTCGCAGCTATGTTGACTTGATGCATCTAGATACCAGGCATAAAATACATTGTTTGTAAACAAAAATGTCACACACGCGCAGTTCCGACGACTGCCTCACTTAAACCATCCACTAACCTATTACAGTATTGTGCAATGTACGGGGCAGTTAAATTATTATGCGCTTTAAATAAAATTCTTTGCTTGCCGTCCGCGTGCCGGTAGGTTTTCAAAGAAAATTAAGAAAACAAACATAATTTTAACACTATTACAAATGAAAATATTATTTTTTCCAGCAGAACCAAATAAAAAATGAGCTTATGTTAATACACTGCTTTTTTATCTGTGTTTGTATTTTCCCCCTGGCTGGCTGGTAGGTTTTCAAAAATCCACGGACGGCAAACAAAGAATCTTCTTTAATTTGCCTTATGTCGTTGCCGGATTTTCACATTTGCAAGCTTTCAGTTTGATTGGCCTGGGGAGGGGTGACATCAGACACAATGCGTTACTTTTGCAATGCCGGTTTGAAGGATCCTTGGCCTTTTATAATGACGCGATTTGGGACGTCACTGCGGTTGACGTATCGGGTCGCCTGTTTTAATGCCAATGGCACTCACCATGCACGCAAAGAGTACCCGTCAAAAGTTTATGAGCAGAGGACAAAATATTAAAAAGTACACCCCTTCTGTTTTGATGTACACCGTGCTAGAGGATCAAAAGATGTGAACTCACTGTTGTCATGTCTTGTCCATAGGGACTTTCAAAATGGACGACGATGTTGGGAATCACTGCCTCATGGACAGGCTTCAACGTTCAATTTCATTCTCTCCAAAAATGTTCGTAAATTTGAACTCTCCGATCAAGAACGAAACCCTACATACATACATACATACATACATACATGCATGCATGCATGCATGCATGCATACATACATACATACATACATACATACATACATACATACATGCGTGCGTGCGTGCGTGCGTGCGTGCGTACATACGTACGTACGTACGTACGTACATACATACATACATACATACATACATACATACATACATACATACATACATACATACATACATACATACATACATACATACAAACAAATGAAGAGACTCCTTTGAACAAGTAAGTGGTAATGAACAAGAACCAACTCAAATATAATGATGTCTGGGTTGCGTTTTCTGAGGACCGGGTAGATCTTTTAATATTTCCATCCCCCTTGATTAAGTATTAAATGCAATTAATGTCCATGTCAACTCCAAAAAGCATTTCAATGTGCTATGACAAGAAAAAAAACACTACGACAAAATCTCTGTTTACAAGCTAGGCTTGTGAACAGAGTTTTTGTCATAGCAATGTATATAGACATGACTGTAAACAGGACCAATGCTATGTTAACATTCACAAGTATACAGTGAAGAACGCATTCCACATATTGACCTATTTGCCCGAAGTCCCTTAGGAAATTCCACTCGGGAACACTTGAAATGATCAAATAAATATTTGCTGTTAAAAAAATTGACCCTGATACTGCCAAACACACACGATACATTGTAAATCCTTATTGAATAAAATAAAATAAACTGAAGGGGTAGGGGAAATTAACCAAATTTTATCTATTAATGATATTGATATTGCGTTTTTGTTTGGCTGGTGCGGAATGTACCATGACAACCGGTATTGAATCATAACTCTTTGGATAAATATGTTATCAACTTGCAAATTGGAAAATCTCACGTCTTTCTAGTTTGTCCACGTCAAGTGTGTTAGAAAATATTAAACATGGATGATTTTATTGGAAGATTTATTTTCCGACTTTATATTGCATGCATATTAAATTCAAATTCAGTAAGGTTTTCGACAACCTCAATTTCACTTTATTTCTCGGAAAAGGCTGCAGTGATGCTAGACTGGGGCATGTTTTCTCTGCCTGTAAAACCATTGGTTAGCTAAGATGATTTGGTGGAGGTGCGTATGCCCCTTGTAGACTGGAATATAACTCAACTAGCACGACAGCCCTCCCCCACGCTTTCGTATGAAAAAAAAAACTCATGAAAAAAAAAACCGTGAAAAAAACTCAGATCGTGACAACACTACAATGGCCAAAGCCAGGCACAGATATCTCAATTCCACTGGTCTGCTGTCTGCACCCGTATTTCTAAATTCCTCGCCAAGTAACAGTTGAAAAGACGTCATTTTTTGCCAGAGATGGGGTATTTTGAATTATTTTACAATTTTTAGTTATTTTTCTGTCAGAAAACATGGCCCGAACGTATCAGTGTATCACCTATGGCTTCGCTGCTTGTTTTTCTCTGCTAGCTGTAGTGCAGTGTGCAAACTTTGAAGAGAAAAGGCAATAAGATGACACAAAATCAGACACGGGAAGACGTCGTGAAAACTGCCTGTTCCGCAAAATTTCAAAAACACTCTATCTGGGATTTTTCAACGAAATTAAAAAAGACACCCACCCTTATTTTGAGCAATATCGGCGAAAATGAGACCAAAGTGCAAAATCGAGGAGAGGGAGGGGTATTTTTTCAAATACAATGGCTGCCATGTCAGTGTTGTATAGAGCATTGCGATTGGTTTAAAGGTATACAGTCACCTGTAATCTAAATATACCCATATATGGTCAAAGGGGGTTCCTTGGTATTCAAAATGCCGATGTGAGGGCGCTGTTTTTAAAAAGCGGCCACTCGCCTTAAAGCTGTGATTGGTTAGATTTCCTCTTTCCATGGTAACTGTGGCAAAATTGTAACAGGTGATAGTATACCTTTAAAACATCAAGGTATAATGTACTGTTGTTGGCTGTACCAGATAACCTAATACTTTCATTACAATCTGAACCAATATAATTTCAGGAAAAGTGTACAAGATGAGAACGACGACATTATTTGAAACAAAATCGTTTTCGATTGAGCACACATCCAAGAAAATTATTTACTTGGGCTCGGAGGGATGTTCTAACCACGTCACGGACCAACTTTTGGAAAAAAAAACTTTTTCTTGTTTTCATGGACCTTTATGGTGAACAAAAAAACTTCCCTTTTTCCGAGATTTTGGCTACACGCGTGGGTAACCATTTTCCCGAAGAGTGCCACCACCGGGACATCTTGTCAATCCAGGGAAAGAAGTGTTTCATGTCATTCAATATGTTTGGATGTTCCCGAAACAGTGCCAGATCGCGTTGGAATGATTAATAAATGGGAGTTTACTAAAATGTCATTGTTCTGTCTATGCTATTCGTGGATGTATGTGATTTTACTTTACTAATACAGCGTGACATGCGTGTAAGTAGGCGTATAGGTCGGACGCAAATCTCGTCTGTATTGAATATTAAACGCCGGCAAGTACGGACGTTTTCGATTATCAACTTAGAAGGTTCGACTAGGCATTACTGGGCCTGGGTTTTGGAGTTTGCTGTGTGTGCTGGACTGAAAGACTCGGTCTAGGACCTCTCCTCTGTCACGCTGTACGCTATGCTCCCACCGAATCGTAATAGGGGCCTAGGCGTACACTGTAACCGACGAGATTCCTAGATTAGTTGTGTAAGGGTCTCCGCCAGATTAAAATTTGAGGCGGCAGACACATATATACGACTGCAAGCCTGATACGACTGAACATTTCAGTCTATTGTATGCGCACGCATATAACGGTCCCTCCATCACATAGGGACCATGGGAATATCTATTGATCACATCTCAGAGTTCTTCCAAGCAATTTTCTCGAACCACCATGGAGTAAATATTGTCGTCCTATCCCTTCCTACTTGCACAGACGCACATTGAATTTCTGGAAGGCGACCTCGTTTGAATCGAACGATAAATACCGGTAGATACGCTTACTATTTAAAGACTATTTTTGCCATACCAGCATGTTGGTGTTTAAAATCATCAGCTGCCGAGTTACGCACTGCACGCCCACAATACCGGTTGGGGGCCCTCGTCGTTTGGCTTCTCTTGGCCTGGCAGCCCACTTGCTGGGCCACCGCGTTCACCCCAGGGTCTATAAAACAGTCTACCACCGATGCAGTATTCTGCTCAAGTTTATTCCTACAATGTACTGTGTTTTGATGTTTAAGTATATGCCCACAGACTTGGAGCAAGTATACGTAAAGACCACAGATGCTTGTGAACCGATACACGACGGCGGCTATGTGGGTATGCATTAGAAAAGTACTTTTCTAATGCATACCACACAACGGCCGTGTTTCGGTTCACAAGCGACGGTGGTACAGACTACCCGTAAAAGAACTACATCGTACAAACTACAATTTTCAGTGATGTCAGGGGTGTCAAAAGTCAAAATACTACATTTTGCCCCGAATGCTGACGTTAAAACTCTACATTTTCATCAATATGAGTAAAAGCAAGCACTGGGGTTAAAAGTCTACATTTTGTCAAGATCTTCTTGGTCAAAGTCTACATGACACGAACGGGGTCGAGAAGTATGTGAACGATACGCGCCAACACCGCCGGTAGTGTTGGCTGAGCCATCGTCGCCACTAAATTAGCATAACAATCGTGTGCCTCGATGTGACACACATCTATGTACATACTCAGTATTTCATTCTCTCAAGGTTTATGTATGGGGAAAACATTCAAGCCACAAAACGGTGATGGCAGGGTTGCTGGGACAGAAATTCTTCTGTAGTTCACACTTTGTGAATACTGTCAAAAGAACCTCAAAAAGTGACCCAATAACTGCTATCATATGACCAGGCAACTTTCAGAAATGTCACGAAGGATCTACATTTGTACCCGACAGCTAGGTTTCATCATAGACAGTAGACTGTCTATGGTTTCATACAAATGGATACACAGGGTGGAATTCTTTGAAATTTCACTTCGGAATGCGGAGTGTTTATCTTGTCATCACGAAAAGCACGGACTAGGTTTTCTAACATGAAGGGGACAAGTTTAGATTGTATTTCAAACGTGGTATCCTCAATTGAAAGGCTTCACAAATCCTCTTCCAGATACATAATGTTCAATGGAATTAAGTATCATGGGTTTTAACCTGCATAAGGTACAGCATTCAGCCTCGAAGTCATATTACTCCTGTCACAGAGGGTAATACCTCAGACTTATTGTGAGTAAAGAGACTGTAAACACAGCAACATTCACCATCCATACTCTCCAAAGTCACTTAAAATTCAAAGACTTTTGAGGTCCAAAATACCATTTTCCAGATATCATTTTCACAGTATCCTGAAATCAGTTTTGAAAATTGTGGATAGATAACTTTCTAGCAGCATACAGACCGTAGGAATTCATAAGAGTGGGACAAATTGTAAAAGTAAAATGGGCTATCCTTTTAGCAACATACACCTAATGGCAAGTTTCTTATGCCTAAACTAATGCCAAAACGTCAAGGCTCCAACTCACCTGTCTGAAGTCAATTGAATTTAGGGCAAAAATTCATGTGCCAACAATGATATTTGCATATTGTGCTCAATGTTGCACACTGGCACAATACTTTGCAATTCAACATTCTTGTACCATGCACTGCAGGGACTGATGCTCAAATTTTTACCATGCGTTTGTGATGTGACATGAAATTTTCAGTCTCCTTTTTGTGAAAGTCTCAATTCTATCCTATGGAGTTGTCACAGGGATGTGGCAATTTTGAATTAGAAATCTGTAAATTTAGTTATTCCTCTGGTACCAAAATTTGCATGGTGACCCCTGATTTTTGCTCATTCTTTCAGAAGAGAATGGTTGAAAGTTTCCTTGATCAGTTTGAGCAAAAGTTTGTCTTTCACTTTAGAGGCGTATACCATCTTCAGGAGAATGATAGCAAAATGCAATCTGGGACAAGAGCAATGCAAAGATAATCAAAGTTACAGGTAGTGTCGCTGTGATCAGAGAAGGGTCGTCACACTCTTGGGGGCACTGAATTTGCAAGGGCAGGGAAGATTTTTACAGCAGGCTGGAGGGGTGTATTTGTTTGGGTTTTTTTTTGGGGGGGGGGGGAGGGGAGGAACGGAGAGATTCAAAATCAACATTCAGATGTGTACATACAACACATGAATAAAGACACTAACAAACATATTTTGGAAATCAGATTTTTGGTAATTTTTTTTTTAATTCTGACACTGCAGGAACACAAACTAACACTTACTGTGAGTAATATAATTTTACATTGTACAACCCTTGTTTGTAGAAATTTCATTCATTGGTCACCGGGTGAAACTTGGTAACATGCAAAACCTACCAAATTCTCTCTGAGTGTATTTCATCACCTTGCAAGAAGGCAGTCATTCATGGACAAACAAACAATCGCACTTCTTGACAGAATTTCTTCATCCAAGCAACTTTTGGGGGGGAGAAATAGTAAATTACATGGCAAATAAAATCAGAAAGCAACCATCAAACAGAAGAGACCCATAGCTTCGGACAAGGCAAAGCCTAGAATAGCGTATGAGAAAAGCTGTTGTTTAAGGGAAGGATTTCTTGCATAGCCGATGATGAGACTACCGAAGACCGTTCCAATACCAGCACCGGATCCGGCGACACCGACTGTGGCAGCGCCAGCACCAATAAATTTTGCGGCGGCTTCGACGTCGCGTTGCACTGCCGAGGTCTGGAATTCACGTATCTAGAGGAAGTAGAAAATGTATGAAATATAAGTATAAAAGCAGAAAACATTGAAAAGCAATGTTGAACAGCAGTTTATACAAAGCCATTTACACAGACCAATGATCCATTTAGTGTGATATTTTCACAGGAAATATGACGCTATCGAGTGCTATATGTCCTTAACCCTTTGCACCCTGACCCCCTGGTACTCTATGACGTCATCGGACATTTATGTCTGAGCCTGGTTCAAAGGGTTAATATATTCATTTATGTAAAGAATATTAATGAGCACTGTTTGAGTCTGTAAATCAAGCAATGAATAATTTGCAATGGAAAATATCCACAGGCCTTTAATTGGCATATGATTGGTCACTGAACAAGCTTATGATTTGAACGACTCTGTAATGGCTAGTTGAGTTTCATGTTGCACTGCACTGACAGACCAATGGTACAAGTACTGGTTTGGTCCAAGCAAAAGTCTGCAGGTTTGGTGCTTCTGAGTTCTGGATACATCCCAGTGTGCATTTACAATGACATGATGTCTTTATGAGTGCTTGTTCAGGAATGTATACACATCATATATTGTAAATGTATAGAGGGGTTGAAGAATTCCTGTACTCAGAAGCAAAGAACCTGTCAATGTCCTCGGACCAACCAAAATATTTCTTGCTCCTCGGGTCAATCAGTGAACATACGCAGATTTCCTTTCCGAATATGTATCTCGGACCAACCAAATATTTCTTGCTCCTCGGGTCAATCAGTGAACATACGCAGATTTCCTTTCCGAATATGTATCTTTGCCAGGTAAGCGCTGATGTGTGTATGAGTCTATGTACACTTTACAAAATACTTGATCTCTGGTCATTCTCACAAGTTTACATGTATGAATGGTTCTACTCTGGTTCTCAAAGAGATATCATGGCAGTACAAACTGACCCACATGTACAAATGCGTAAGAAAATAATCTTATTTCTGCGCGTGTTTGTGCACCTGGTTTTGTTTGTACTGTGGTCCATTTGAATTCAGAGTTTAACCTATTCTATGGAGCTATAATACTTTTGTCACATGCATAGCTCTTTTCTTCAGGAATTAGTGTCGCTGCAACTAAATCAACGTTTCAAATTTTCCCATGTTACTTCAAACACGTCTTGCTGGTCAACAAAATTTTGAGATGACGTGAAGTCATGCCACTCAAAAGCAATTTTATGTCTTTCTAAATGGTCTGAATGATCTCATGTTGTCAACTGTACTGTGACTGCAACTAGTGAATGTACAATGTTAGGGGGCACCCCGTAGTTAGTATGTAAATTACTTCACAAGCTGTAAAAGTATTTGACCATCAACTTTGCATCGAACTTGCTGGCTGATGCAGTCACATTGCCAGAGTGTTACAGAGAATTCATAAAGCCTTACCTGACTGAGAGACGGGAGGATACTCTGTGATGTTGGACTGTTGTTTGTTGTGACACTGAAAACAAGACAGAAATTTCAAACATCAGTTGACATGGCTGATGATATAGAGTACCAACACTTTCTCCCTTTTACGGATTAACAAGCCCATCCAACATCTCTGGCAATTCACCAAGAAACAATTGTTCCACCTCTGTATCACATCAGATGCCAGTGTGTGATAAAAATTTGTCAGCATGATTTAGACTTGGGACAAGATAAGTTTTCAAAGTATATTTTTCGTAGAGACTATAGCAAATTTTGAGTCTAATTTGTACTACATTTATTCACCGAGCAGTATGCCAAGATCAAATAAAAGATGTCAAAGTATCAATAGGTGCAGCAAAATTTATCAAATCTGTGGGTGGCAATGTCAGTGTTTCATTTCTTTTGTCACTGTTGTGCATATTTTCAAACTACAAAAAGACAAAGTTATGTACATTTCATTGCCCATTTTATGTATTCGGTCTGAGGAATATGCTAATTGTGAAAGATGAACAAATTTTCACACTTTCTTTCAATACCTACTATCAGTTTCATGTGGCTAAAGTGACTAACACTGAGCTAGAAAAATGAAAAATGTATTAAGATGCAGACAGATCGCCAAAAAACAGCTCTTGAATGGTTTGAACAATGAGTACCGCCTAGTAACAAAACTTACTGAAGATATTTACAAATTGAAATGTGAAAAATTCCTTATTGATATGCCAGAATGCTACAGCAGAAAACAAAATAACATTTTCTGGGTATGGTTTTCTCTTAAAAGATTCCATCAACACCATCAACACTGCTATAGGGATATGTCCATGTGTAAAATGAGCACTCACCTGATTTCATTTGCTCTTGTATTCATGGCAACAGTGACTGGTCTGACAACAGCCCTAGAACCCCTGAATACCTGGGAAGAAGAAAATGAATACAAAATAAGAAAACTCTTGCAAGAGTATAAGATCTGCCCAACTTGGTGTTATCCCCTTATAGAAAAAGATTTGAAAATGACAGAATGTGGTCTACTAAATCGTAGTAGCTTTGTGGGAAAAAATATAGATCACCTGCTGTTGAACTTGGCAATATTATTGGAAATTTGCATGTAGGAAAGAAACCTGATGGCTTGACTCAAATGAGGTAAGTGTATAAAATGCACTTAACCACCCCCCCCCCCCCCCATATTAACCTGCAGCAAAGATGAAGATTAACAAACTTGTCTGGTCATCAAACACTGCTGTTACACCTCCTGACCCCCAAAACATGGGTATTTTCAATCACTCACCATCCCTCCCCCAGTAGAGTTACAGTTACTATCATTGTAGATATCAAGGTAAAACCTAAGCATGTATAAGATGGTAGTACAGAGCAAACAGTCAAATAAGTGAATGGCTGTATGTCAGGGAGGCAAATTGTAAAAGAGCCACTTGTAAACTTTTCATTGGACACCTGCACAGGACAAGACAACTTTACAAAGTTTGATGCACCTCGATGCTTAGGATACATTTGGTCTGAAGACGGTGTTTTCAAACAAATTATACAGGTGTACTTGACACATTACTTCAGGGAGTATGTCATCCCAAAGTTGAGATATATAGGCAGGTAAGGAAATTATTTCAAATTTGTATCAGTCACGCAAAATTTCTTTTTTATAGCAGATCAATGCAGACAATTATCTATGACCAATGACATACCAGCGAATACCACCAGCTAAATTGTTTGCTAGAGGGATAGTATGTTTTGTTCGCAATTGAAAATCAACATGGTCCTACAGTTGGAAAGGACCTCATGCCCAGCTCTATACATGCAAGTAAATCAGCGAATGGGGTGAATGTTGCAGTCAATCCTCGGATACAATAGAGATGGGAAAATGGAAATGTAAAGTGTTATGTCCTTATATAACACTGGCATGCTGCCAACCCTGCATCTGCACATTCAAAGTTACTAATTGTGTTTCCCTTTTCTTGTCTTGGAGGCGAGAAGTACCACAGGAAGGTAAGGGACCCCCCCCCCCAAACACACGATGGTGACATACAGTTTGTACATGGCGACAGCACTGAATACCAAATTTCTTTTCACTCATTCCATTATCCTTTCCAGCACCTGGAAGCCATTTATTAGAGGACAAGTTGGTGACCCTACTTGTATTCACTTCACACACCACATTGCAATATCATAAATACACCTGTATATTTGGCCTCATATTTTTCATTTTTGTGAAGACGAATTTCATAATTTCCTAACTGCTATAAATGATCTCAGATTCCTTTTAAATATTCAAATTCATTAGCAGGGATGCTGAGGGAATACTAAATCTTAACAACAGTAAATTTCCAATAGGATGAGTAGACCCTTCAATAGCAAAGTTTAAGTGGATTTGTGTTTCTGTACACAGCGCCAAATTAATGAAACCTGGGGGCAACGATCACTAATTAGAGGGCCTGATAAGATATTGCACAAAATGGTATCTCTCTCTTGATGTCTGTTCTAGCGAAACTACATGATCATCACTGTGAATGACAATAACTGTAGGAATATTTACATACATATTTACTGTAAGAATATTTACATATAACTGGATTGAAAACAGTGCTAATCACGTTTTTAGCGCCGCATAATTGCGTCCCATTTTCAAGGCGAAAGTTCAAAGGGCACACACGATTTCATTTTGGGACTATTACACGCCCCAACGATACTTTTAATGTTGCAAAAACCACGATCTCGGCACACTGCCTCATGATCAAGCCCTGGTGAAATTAAATTCTTTGAACGGAGAGCAGAATTTGACCGTTGTTACCTGTATCGTCGTTGCACTGAACGTCCAAAGTTCCGACATGCTTACGTGAACCCTACACACATAGCCGGTGTCGAGAGCCCCCCAAGTGAAGGTCGACTACACACGAAGAGGTTCAGGAATCACAAATTAAAGTTAACTACTTACCATGGCTTGAGCCATTGGAGAGCATACAACCCTTGAGCACATATACATTGTGTTTAACTTTGTTGAGTCGGGCAAAGACGAAAATAATGCCAAGAAGCTCCTGCAGCAGAAAATACAAAATGGCGGACGCCGGTATGTTGAAACCGGTACACTATTTGAAATATTATTAAAATATCACCACAAAGTACGAAAATCAGATATCTTAATAATATATTGACTCCTGCTAAAATTAAGCGGCATAAAGTTAAATGTCGATGGCGTCGATATTTCGTGATCAGTAAAGATTTTGATTTAGTGCAGGCTTACCTATGGGATCCTGAGTGCACGTACAGCCACGGAGACCGTCTACAACGCATGCGTGATGACTCTTGGATATTCGCCTTAGAGGGGTGTCTTCAGTGTAATTGCAGTATACCCCAACTACAAGTGATGAGGACCACAGCAGGGGCAGAACAAGGGCCTGATGTCGCAAGTGTGATGGTCGGTGATTTGCGAGGACAAGAGAACGCGATGACACTATTGTTCTAGTTAATACAAGTATTCAGGTAAGTGCTGACAACAGAAATACTTCTTCACCCAAAATAAACGTCTCGGCGTGTTCCTGGCTGCATCTTCCAATCGCATCTTTGTCCGGTGCAGCTGCGTCGCGTATGCTGCGTTCAGCGATCATGAAGTGTCATTGTTGTGTGTGTAGCGTGTGTCCTAGGTTCGCGACGCGTGTTCAGTAACCTGGTACGCCTACGTGAAAACATAACTGGTGCATTTCAGGGAAATTCGGAATTCATTCTGGCGTCAACACAGCCCTATGACACTCGTATTTATCCATTTCTCCGTAGGAAGCAGCGAGCAAGTGAACGCCGCCTTCACTCGGAAACAACGCTCGCCTAGGCTGTAGTACTACGACGCTCCCTGGCGGGAACGTATCTCAACCCGGAAGTGTCGGAACAACAACATGACAGGCTTTGAATGAATCCCTAGACTTTCGCCATGGCAGCATTTTACAGCAACACTTGCAGATTTGGTGGCTGCGGGCTGACTTTTGCAACGCTTGGGGAACTCATCGAGCACATAGAAGACACCCACATAGGTAATTAGGTTGGATTTATAATGCGAAGTCTGTGTTTATCTTAGCTGGATTGTACTCGTTTATTGTGGGGCCATGTGTAGGGCTGCATCGCACATGTATGTACGCTGCCAATGTGTTATAGGCCAGCAATGTTTATAATCCAAGCCTCACGCACATCACGTAGGCTTGTTGGCAAGCGGCTTTCCCTACAGGTCTCCAAGGAAACACAATCACGTAATATTTACGATTTCTAACCGCCATAACTTCTAGCTGTTTGTCCGTGGCATACTTGTACTGAACAAAGGAGTTATTTATAAAATCGCGTGAACCCGTTATCATCCAGGTTTATATGCATGTTAATATATTGACCTAAATTTGACATTACTTCAACTTCAGTGTATTCAAATTAAATCTTATAAATTTGAGACAGTTTTTAAAATGTTTAAATATAACAACCGTCTGGGATGTTTTGTGATGTCTCATTATTGTTGATAGTCACACAAATTTACCAAACCAAATGTTTCTAACTGTCTCGAGAAACATTGTTGTGCCAAGTCACACATTAATTTCATTGACTCCAAAGCATAAAGACATAGAGAAATATATATCTATATATATCTATATATATCTATATATATATATATATATATATATATAAAGCACATAGCCACATTTTCTAGCAAAACTGCTAAACTGTCTTAACTTTAGTATTTTCAGACAATGAGGGACATTTCCATGTTAATTATGTGTGGAGTAGGCAGAAAGGATGGTTACAACCATACTTTTCTAAAAATGTGCCAATCTATCTATATTGAAGCTTCCCATACACAGTACAGATACAGCTGACAAGATGTCTGGTGATGTAGCTACCAGATAATGTTAATCCTCTTTCTACAAGGTTCCATAGACAAACCATAGAAATAAATACCACTTGGAAGAAAGAGGATATTAATTTCTGCTGCACTTAAGCTGCTATAAGCTTGCTAGACTGAGCTACCAGAACGATCAAATATATAGTACACTGTACCTAACTGAAATGTATGTGTGTATGTTAATTTCTGGTCTTTGCAGCTAGCAAAAGTATGCTTTGAAGTATGAAGTATGCTAATGAGTTGAAAGCAGCTGTCATAAGCTGATGACTGCAGTTTCAACAGAATCGCAGGATTTTTATTTCCGAATTATTATTCCTAACCACAATTTAAGATATCCTGTCTTTTCATAGAAGTAAAAAACAACACAAACAATAGCTAGCTTCTTATTAATTATACAATAAAATGAAAAAAAATGAAATAGTAAACAGGCATTGGGGTAGACAGCTGTGTTTTAGATTAACAATAAAACAGATCTAGGATGCATGTGTTAAATTACACACTTTCATAATTCTGAGCTTCTGTTTAATTGCTGCAACCATTTGTCTGAAAATTCAATTTTATTTCATCCAGCTATACTCATAAAAATTTATCAGTACAATAATTGATAGGGACTGCTGGAGCATGATGGTGATAGCTACAGTCATATTCATGTTGCCTGCTGCAACCCCTGGTACTTGATTGTATTTCATGTCACAGGAGTATTGTTAGGAGGGTAAAAACAGCTTGAAACAGGTATTTTCAACATGCAACTCTTCTGTTATGGAACTTTTTTCTTCTTACCAGTATCCCTTTTCCTGCCAGACAGTATCACTTCCCCATCAGCCAAGTCAGTAAAAAGCGGTATTGAGCCAAAATATGATGTATTTTCACCCACTTGGCTTGGTCTGGTATAGCATCCTTAGTCCAAAAATATCAACTTTAGGCCAGGAAGAAAAAATAAATTGTTCATCGGAATCGCCGCTTCTACTTTGGCGTATTTGGAATTTTTTTTTTTTTTTGATCGCGGCAAATTCTTACTTCCGCATTACAAATATTTTTAGTACTGCCGCTGGTGGCGCCCTACACTTTGTCGGGTTTTCGCGGGCACGGCATTTTGAATGAGACTTCCGATGTAGTTGACCGCCAACACGTTGTTGTGACGTCTGAATTTGGCGAATCACGACGCAAAGTGGGTCGATTTGGCCAGAAATTTCCTCGTTTTGTAAAGGTTCGTACATGTCACATCGTGAGTATTAATTTGATTGCCAACATTTGACGTGATGGCCAACAGTTAGTTCCAAAGACGCTATTCAGTGTTTGTCCTGATATTACGTTTGGCGATTTATTCAACAAGATCATGACAGCAGATGGACGGTGCGTCCGATTGAATGAAAATTGCATCGAAAGTATCAAAATTTACGGCAATGACAAAACACATGGTTGCGTCGATGTTAAAGTACGATCTGAATGATGACTATATAACTTCATTCCGATCACAGTACAGTGTTGTTAGACCATTGTGTAAAATGTGTAGAGACAGTGGTAAATAGGCCAAAACATTGGGCCAAAGTAAAATGAAAGAACTCATGCTAGGTCCCACCAGGACAATATTAAAGGACAATACTGAATTGTTGGATTTCAGTGATTTGCTGTACATTTCAGTTTTATTCTGAGAGAATGTTGAAATTCTTGACCGCGGAGTGACGTCACTTTCACCTATTGCACGCGAGTGAGGTGAATTGGGATTTGACTATACAGGACAGTGAACAATGCAGAAATTATGTGACAAGGGACAGAACTTAGTGTTTATCATTGACATAATGTTGAAACTTTGAATACTGGTGTAAAGGTTGAAATATTCACACTTCAATATTTTGTTCTCTCGGCAGTGTGACGCAAAAATGACGTAAAAAACCGCAAGTTCCCGGATGTCCGCGGTCAAGAATACTCAGAATATGTTGTGCAAACACTAACTGTGAATGTAATGGCCTATGTTATTGTTGGGAAATATAGTATTGAATTCAGTTACCAGTATCAGTGTTTCTTGTCTGAGACATTTCTGGTAAAAAGGGAAACAATTATCTTGCCTTGTCTGCATCTGTGCAAAAATGCCAGAGAACCGCGTTTACCTTCGGCCTAAAAAAAAAATAAAAAAAAAAAATTTTCGCTCGCCGCTCCTGGGACTTGGTCCAAAAAATCCGATGAACAAGATTTTTTTTTTCTCTGGCCTTACAGTATTTATGTTTTCAACAGCCTTCAAATGTACAGTATTGTGTTGAAATACACTATATGGAATATGTTGTGTTTTATTAAATTTAACCATCTTGACCTGGTGGTGAAATATGGACTTGGCAGGAAAAGGGGTATATGCAAAATGATGTCGTCATTAATGCTGACGTGTTGCCATGGTTACAGATTATGATCCCCGTTACCTGGAGAAGTTAGAAATCCAGCAGCCTCCGTCACTGTCTCTGAGTTACATCATGAGGTGAGTTACTCAACCATTATTTTTTTTTTTGAGATTTTTAATCAGTTTCATCAGTTGGTATCAGGTCAAGTCACACCGAAATTCAATTTTTTGTTTTATTCCATGAATCATGCAACAACGCTTATCTTTCAACAACGCCTTTCAACTTCTCAATGCAGTCAGTACACATAGAAAATGTCCAGTGTCATGACAACTATTTAGTTTTAGATAATGTTTTTTTAACAATAACATTCAATATTGTATATACCGGTACAGTGTTTTGTGTTGGCAAGGCTAGTTCTTTGTGTTTCAACATACTGGTACTGGTAGGGAGAAGAAAAAGGAAAGGTTATTGTTTATTATAAACCAAGATAATGAAATTATAATCATTATTGAAAATATTATCATTATTATTACTGTACCATTATTTTGGATCAATGTAGCTTTATATATGTGTTTTGCATGAACTTATGAAGACTCGCAGCCCCTTGGTTTGCTACACAGATTCTAATCTCTTTCCTCCACTGATGCACCCTTAGCTGACTGACCAGGCCAACTCCAAGGCAAATGGTTATCCATGGTTACACAGTACCAGCTCATTGAGCCAAGCTACACAAATCTCCAAATCAGAGCAGAAGAAAACCATAACACATACATGTAGTCAGTGAGGGGCTGTCAGAGAGTCTACAACTTCTGCGTTTAACCCTTTGAGCGCCAAAGTCAAATTTTGTCGCCTTTCTCATATGCACACCAGTCATTATTTTCCTAATTTTTGCTGAAAGTTTGGTAAAAATCTGCAGCCAATGAAATGTGATGTTCATTTGGTCCAAAATTATGAAAAAATTACATAAAATTCATAAAATTTGTAAAATATTGCACAAAAATTTTTGGCGGGAAAAATTACAGCACTCAAAGTGTTAAAATCAATGAGAAAGTCAACCCACAGTATAATGATACCATGTCTGATATAAGATTTGAACTCACATCGTACGGCACCCAGTCACACAGTGAACACATCACAGTCAAAGCCGCTCAGCTCAATCCCCACCCATAAAACTAGAGTGGTTTCAAGAACAGAGCTATAGTTGTTACAATTTCTCTGGCTGTGACCAGTAGACATGCTGTAGATTTCATGAAGCACCCGTACACATTCACTCTCTACACATTTGCTCACAAACAAAATGTCTCTTCCTTTTTCATTGAAACGACAGGTTCGTCACCGATGCAGCTCGTGAAGTGATGAGGAAAAGGAAAAGCCATTCTCTGAACAATTCTCAGAGAAGCACAACACCGACAGGTCAGGATAATATCTAGTCTTAGCTTTTCATTCTGATATGTAATTCTATGTCAACTCTTGGTTCAGGACTGTTACCAGAAGAAACAAAAAGTACAGATATATTCTGGCATCCAATTATCTATGAGGCTGTAAAAGACTGTAAACAATTTAGAAATCGTTTTAATCAACATTGAGAGTTGTGTGCTTACAAATGTACTTATTTACATCATTTTCTCACTCAAAGCGCTGCAAAATGAGCCTGGACAATCCGTAGACCAGAAAAGTACTGCAAAATTTGAGATTAATATCTTTCCCAAAAGCACATTCCAGGGATGTAGAAAATAGCCAGCAGCCGGCAAAAACAACCTGCCGTCAGCTAAAATTTGCCGGCCGTAACAAATTTAGTTTTAGTAACAAATCAGGACATTTTGTACAAAGTTACTTGTAACAGCCTGTACTTTTATTTTTGCTATCTGTAACCAAAATTTTCTACATCCCAGCATTTTACCTTAATATAAATGGCAGAACACATGTAGCATGACCAAGAAGCACAGTAAAGTTGACCGGGGTACCCACCTCAACAAAAACACTGTGACCTGTATAAAGTTTGTAAGCTTTTTACAAGTCAAAGAGTGTACACTACAGTCATCTATGTGTTGACGGTTTTACTCCAGTATAAGGACGTAATACATTCCGTAAAGTCGGTACACCCAAGAGATTATGTGCAGGGAAAGACAATAAGGGTTGTCTGATTCCCGGGGCAAGTGAAAGTCGCGTTCGGGCAAGTGAACCTCCGATGCCACTTGCCCGACGGGACAAGTGAAAAAAATAATACCTAGAAATCAAATTCACGAGAGCGATTTTCTGGTGAGGGAACACGGACTTAAACAACAAAAAATTTTCATGTTATGTCATTGTGAACATTTCCATAAGATTTTTCATAAAATTGCATGAAGAGTTGATGAAAAGAATCATGTAATCGCTTTCAATAAAATGCAGTTCAAACAATACCACCGGTTAAATACCGTACGCTGATTTTGCATATGAAAAAGCTGTTCAGCTGGTGGAGCGTACGTTCACCAAAGTTCATTGCATTGACTGTGAGGTTACGGTGTCTCACAATATGTTGATACGGTAAAAAAAGAAACACACAGCGGTTTTTGTGCTTTGTATGAACGTTTATAATGATGTAAAAATAAAGTCCAGTGGTGAAAAATCACCACAAAAAAGGGAGTTTTACTAAAACGTACTCTTCAATGTTAACTTGTTAAGTGACAGTGAGTGGCATCGTGGCAAGACCGCATGCAATGAAAGTAATGAGAAAGCTTTGGTGTCAACGGGTCCAGTCTTTGAATTTTCAATGAACACTGACTTAATTTTCAGGTCAATAAGCTAAAAGTTACTTGTCCGTGGCGACCAACCTCTCTGTTTGTGAATTTTCCCATTCTAAAATGACTGTCAAGAAGCAATTGGAGCGAGTTTGACAATTCATCTTTCAAGACACATAGAAAACCACCGACGCCTTAGGTTGTTGGTTTAAATTCTATTTAGTCTGCGCATGAGCATTAAAAAGACCACCTAGGTTATTAGAAAAACATAGGATACTGGTATAGTGCAATGGTAATCCAAACTTCATAGGGCTTGTGTCAGCGCAGTAAAAAACATGACAAAGAAGTACATTAATTTTCAGAAGCTTCAAAACATTCCTTTATAGCTACAGATTTTTTTCTTTCTGTATATATAAGTTAAAACTTTTAACTGCAAAAATACTTTGAAGGTACAATTAAAATGGCTGTTATTATATGTACATTAAGACCTAAGAAAGTAAACATACAAACATATGAACTGTTAGAATTTTTTCTATGAATATGAAAGCCCCACTAGCTGTAAATCTTGAAATTTGTTGACCTAAAAAGGCTTCCTATTTTTTCTGGTTTTCTTTAAATTCTACCCATTAATAGGATATAGTCTTTTGCAGCTTTATAAAACATTCTTTAGTGAAAAATTGGACAAGTAAATTTACATTTTAACCATTATTTTGATTTCCCACCATACTACAAAGAAAACAAAACATTTTTGTCCCAGTTGAAAACATTCAACACTATGCATTACATTGGACTACTCTGTTGTTTCCGTGAATATTCAAATGCATATATGCACGGTGTACACTGTTTTTGCTATATTTGCAGTGGGTGCCATTTTACGTTTGGGCACACATTATTTTTCTTGTTCAAAATTGCACATGCAGTCTCACTGGGCAGTTAACAATACTTGTATTCCAACCCCTCAAAGAGCACATTCCCAAAATCTTGTTTTAGTTCAGAAGTAAAATCACATAAAGAATGCTATATGATACTGCTAGTGGGGCTTTGATAATTAATTTAATATAAATGAGCCATCCAGCACTCTTAGGAGTGTGAGGAGAACCCTATGAGAATGTCTGACATTTTCTCATGATAACATGATAATTTTCAAAATAAAGTGTGTGAAATGAAAAACCAATGTTTTAGCTTTTTTCAAACGCGTAAATTATACTGGGCAAGTGGTTTTCCCAATTTGGGCAAGTGAACCGAACCCCCCGAAGGGCAAGTGGATAAAAAAATAAGTGTCTTTCCCTGATGTGATGGCAGCACAAACAAGCCCAAGTTTATCGAAATACATTCATTTCTGTGTGTTTGTGCACATGGTTTTGTTGGCACCATTGTCCAGTCGAATTCAATGTTTAACCCGTAGGCAAGAAGTACGCCATATACAAATCGTTTGGCATAAGCTGACAAAACGGGTTTTGTGACTCATCGTTTGATCTTGACTAAAATTGAAATAAACACTTCAAAGCTGGATTTACCACACAATACATGTATGTTAGTGGCAGCCTCAGCAACAGTTTGTAACTTGTGTTCTTGACAAACAAAATTTTGCCCAGAGTGAAGAACTAAGAAGATTTCCAGGTTCGAAAGGTCATTTTCTGGCATCAGTAAACACTTACACTGTATGTCAAGGCAGGGCTCTTGTCAGACCGTTACAGTTTCAGCGTATATTCTGTGTCTCTGCTGGTTTATGATTGTTCAGTGTTGCCCCAGAAGACAATACAGTTGTAACAAGATTAGCATTGAAAGGATAACTGATTCCTAAAAGAGAGACGTCTTTTCATAATATTTTCAGTAATAAGAGCTCTAGCCAACTTTAACGTAATACTCTGATCCCGTTATTCTTCACAGGAAGTGAATTTGATGACGATGAGCAGTACAGCGAATCAGAAGACAGCGATGACTCGTGGACCACCCAAGAAGAATTCAGCTCTGAGCTGATATTGAGTATGATGAACACCACGGGCAGTGACGAGAAACCGTTCGCCTGCCCGGTACCAGGATGTAAAAAACGGTACAAGAACGTTAATGGAATCAAGTACCATGCAAAAAATGGACACAGGAAAGACACTAAGGTACATTTGTGAATGCTTACACCCCCGTTTTCATGTGAAAGGGTCCAGTTACACTATTGAAAACTATAGGGCTGTACCAAAGAGCAATGATGATTAGGTACCTATGTGACACTGTGTAAAGTGCCAGTCAACATTTTGATACATACTTTGCACTATATAAATTTCTTATCGTATCGTATATAGGTAATTTCCAAGCAGGATTTGCGCATTTTGCTGAAAACAGCTGATAATATTAGGGTAATGCTGTGCTATTCAAGGGCAAACAAGTTACAGTTACACAAATGTCTGCCAACATATGACTTACATAAAAACAAATGCATATATTTTGCTTTGAAGTAATTTGTTGGCACAATCGATTCCAGGTTACATGGAATATGGTGTGCTTTTCTAAGATGAATAAATAATTTGGTGGATTCATACCTACCAAAATGCTAAAGTGTTATATTGTGTAGGGGTCAGAATCTAGCCAGTTGCCATTGTGTAAGGTCATTTAGGGGATAGAAACCAGCCAGTTGAAGGGGTCAGAAGTAGCCAGTTGCAATGTAGGTCATTTAGGGGTCAGAAACCAGCCAGTTGAAAGGATCAGAAGTAGCCAGTTGCTATGTAAAGGCATTTAGGGGTCAGAAATTAACCAATCACTATTTGCGGCATATTAATAGTTGACAAGCTAAGCTTCAAATACTCAATGTTTTGCCCTTTCCATAGCCTATCTAAATTGATAAAGAAGATACTTTCATGAGGTCAACTTTCTTTCGTGTAGGTCCGCAAAGGTTACAAATGTCGCTGTGGCAAGAGCTACAAGTCGGCACAGGGTCTACGTCAGCACCACGCCACTCAGCACCCCGCCGTCACCGCCTCTGTTCCCATGACAACAGTGAACACCTTACTGGTCACCAATTCGTCACCGTTGTCGACCACCATGCTGCCGCTGACGGTGACCGCCACCAACCCAACTCAACAGCAGCCCGCTGGCAGCGTCACGCCGACCGTGGCGAGCACGCCGACGGTGACCGTACAGTGAGCGTTTACCAAGACAGAGAGATTTTTAATTTATGATGATAGCTTATATATATTTTAATATGTTTATGCAAATCAAGTCTAAGTGATTGTTTCGTGTAACAAAATCCAAAAACAGACTTTTTATCATGTCGTGTGTCAAACATAGAAATGTCGCACTGATTGAATCAAGGAGTTCCATTACTACTGCTTTTATGAATTTGTCAATTTCTTCATTTCTTCTTACCATAGCAATGTCTTCATATGCCTGCTTGCTCAGCATGTACATATCCTTCAATTTGCAAGCTAATATTGTATAGATGATTTTGATTTTGACCGATAGATGTGTGCAGGATAGTTGAATAACGGTGGGCTACGTCAAGGGCTGTAGCGATTCCACAGCGGTCAGGTTAATGACAGATACACGAACCCGATTTTCAACATGGCAACTTCACGGTGAAATGTCAAGCAAGTTGTCATGGTGACAAGATTTTTTTTCCTGAAGTACATGTGATTTAGACGGGTTGTGATGACACTGTTTATAAATAGACGTGTGCGTCCTTTACTCAAAAAGTGCCAGACATTGCCATATTTTGCTGTGTAAGTTTTGCAGTGAAAGACACGACCGTCAAGATGGGAACTTTGCCTATTGGATGGACTCTACCATTCAAGTCATAGGGTGCATGGAACTCTGCCTTCTGTTGGACAACACCATTTGACCCACAGGGTGAGGAGGGACCTCAGTATTCCGAAAGCTGTTGTGATAGAGTGTTGTGCAACACAGTCGTATGGAAGCAAAGCAACAGCCATACCTTGCAGCAGTTTGTATTCCAAGTGTTTGTGCTGATGTTAGGACCTGTTGCCTGGAGACTGAGAAGGCGCTACGGCAACAATGCCTCTCACATTCACTGTCAAGGTCAAAGCTAGTCTGCAGCACTGATTCCTTGACGCCATCTTTGTCGACAGAAATGGTTACTGCCAGTGTTATAAAAACCAGAATTTCATAGCAGGTTAGACTCCATGACAGGAAATACTATGGACTTTATGTTTACACATGTACTAATACCGGTATGTATGCTGCAATATCGTCCTGCTCATTAGTGCATCCTGCAGTTTGCATTTTCCTATTTTGTATCAGTGCTGACGTTGTCCGAACATCATGTGTTGGAACATCACCATCCAATCACACCGCCTGGTCCACTTATGTCAGTTGACTGATGGAGAAGGATTAAATTGTCTCTCAGAAAACCGCCACGCCATTGGCTAGACTCCAAAGGATGACAGATGAACTCTGAGAGCCAACCACCAAATGGAATCCTATGTTGTCAAGTCCTGGGACGCCTACATACAGTTGACTGCGATACCTAGACAATCACATTATCTGTTCCAAGGTGCCGACTTCAGACTGATTTCTGCTCATGTAGCAGTAGCTCCACTGATATAGAATGCATTGACCTCAGATATATGAAAAGACTGCAGTACACTTTCACTACCAAACCATGGAACAATCGTGTTGTTTTTCCATGGATATGTGCGATCGCTGTGTGGAAAACTGGAATATTGGAATTATTGTTTTAAACTCGCACATTTAGTAACATTAACCGTCAGGGAATGTCGGACAATGAACATGTTATCAATGGATTTCATGGAAGATGGAATGAACGTCGTGAACATGTGCGTCGAGAGACCGTAGTTTACCAACTGAGTTATGTACATTTCATGTTGGTAGTGCCATGTCAAGTGTCGTGTTTCATACAATTGTTGTAGTATTTACCACCTATTTGTGTGCTCACAGCAATCCTTCGATGACGTCACAAACCAGATGATAGAACTTCTTACACCAATATCCCAAGTCAATCTGAAAATATCAACTCGTAGTTGAAATGCATGTGGAGAACACTTTTTGTGTCTCATCAAACAATGTTTTACGACTGAAACTAAGAGTGACACAAAGTTGCACTTTCAAACTTTGTATTTTCTTGTCTGTCTTATTGGTGTTGAACTCTGACCTCTGACCCCATACACCCCATGTGACAACAAACAACAAGGAGAACTTGTTTCCATACCGCTTGCATGTAAATTGTTCCCAACGTTTTATAGGATGAAATGCGTAGCTCAAATGGTTGAGGTCATTATCAGGTCATGTCATCGTCATGGAGACCTACTGCTTCGGATGGAACTACTTAGTTTGCCAAAGACAATGCCTATTGGACTGATTTTGGCAAGTCAAACTTTGGAAATGGCCAAGGCAGAGTGACTCACATCACAGTTTTACCTGACCAAGGTGTATATCACTTGTTGGACCAATGGTTACTGCTTGTAAGTTGTATTGGACCTGCTGAAAAAACAAGACTTGTTGGACTTAATTCTGGCATGTCCAATATAGAAATCTCCAAATTAGAGTGACCCTCAAAATCTTTGCATTCTATACTTGATACAGAGACTTTGTACCTGTATATGTTGACTGAGTGAACCAGATGCTAGAACACTGAACCCTTGTACCATTCAACACAATGTTAGGGGATATGTTTGTATTTATTCATCACAGAAGGGCCCCTTAGGCAAGCCCATATTTGTACAACATGTGAGATGGAACCTGTGTTCTTCAGCCGTGCCTAATCCTCCACCAGAGCTGGACCTGTTGGACTGGAGAGTTTCATCAGCCTTCAGAGACCTGTTGGAACAGTCAGAATCTCTTCATAGCAATCTGCCAAATGCAGACTGTAAAACTGCATGGAATAATTAAGAAAGCATTTTTTGTCTTGTAAGCTTCAAAAATTTTAGAAGAAATGTTGTATATTGATGAAAATCGGTCAAAATTCTTTGTCACGTTGTGGCATTTTCGTCTATCAGTATTCAACACTGCCCATACTTTGTACATACTTGGATAGTGAAAGCATTGTAGATAATGTTGAAATCATATGATGTCGTGTTTTGTCTTGTGCTCATTTGTTTTCAATGCGATATTTTGATTACGCGTTGTTGCTGTCAAATTTATTCTGAGGGATAAACAAACAATATCAAATATTTATGAAATGTTCAGAATCATGTCCCTAAATTGTGTTGTGAAGCAAAAAATAGTGTGTGCTTTTACAGCTTTTACAGCAGTTTTGCAAATTTGCTTTTGAGGTCAACTCGCTCTCTGAAAATACTTGAAAACTTCAAAAAAATTTGAATTAACTCCTTGATATGCCAGGAATTATCTGTAAAGGAAATTGTTCAAAGGGGTTGTGCATAATTTATTGTTGCAAAATACACAATTTACTATTTCTATACTGTCAAATTTTACTTGCATAGGACGCAATTCCTAAAGCACTATATTTATTCTAAATTTCTGTATGGGGACAAATCTAATGATCTCACATTTTTCCACCTCCATTCTTAAACCTTGGAAAAAAAAATTGTGTCAAAACCATATCCGTAAAAGAATAACAGAGTTTTAACAAAAATTACAAAACAATCCTAAGCTAGCAAAGGGCTTTAATTTGAACATCGTCTTCACACCAAAAAATTTGTTATCAAAAGCATCAATTTCTCAATATTATATTTGAAAGTTACGAATGAGTCCAGCAATCTTTGAACTCTTTCCACCCTTCTGAAGAGTGGGCTAATCATCCTTCATTGAGAGAAATTACAAGTGGAAGAGTCCATTTGGCACGTATAGGGTCCAAAGGTTATTTATTGATTCCTTTTACAGGGTACGTCAAAATTCAACAAACTAAAATGTGTAGCTGAACTAGTGTATCCATGACATTGTTGAAAATGAACATTGTTTAATTCCCATGAAGAAACTGTTGTTTAATCTTTTCACGTTTGTTTTAAAACTCTGCCTGATATATAAGGTTGCACATTACCACATGCATAGATGGGCCACCCCTTTCATCAGCAATAGATGATCCCAATTCTATTGTTTTACGTGCTCTGATGGGCTCAGCTACTTTCAGGAGGTAGAATGAAATGGTATAAGGTGTGTTCTAAAAATTACACGCAGTCTTTGAGAAATAAAGGACTTCAGCCGCAAACACAAGTACAACAATTGCATGTATTTTCATAAGCATTTCACAACATAGATGGATTTACTTTACAAAGCCAGCATAACTTCGAAAGTAAAATTTCATGAAGATTGTCACCGAAACTTCTCGACATCTCAAGGCCATTTTCACAAAAATTGAAAAAACTTGCCGACAGAGATATGAGGAAATACATGTATATACATACATTTAAGCTGTTCACCCCCGATTCCTTCTGAGCATGTCCACAATTACCATTGATAACAATGGGATTAGACCAAACCATTGTGGGGAAAAGGTTAACTCATTCACTTTCTTTAATGAAACCAAGATTTGTCGCGTTGCTGCTATAAAAAATGAATATTGCATGTTTCATTTTTCAATCAGACTTGTAAGAGTACATTTTGTAATATGTCAATGTAATGTTTGTCTTTCAAATCTCATGTGAGTAATGCTTTTAATGTGAATTATCTTTCTTTTCATACATTCGTAGTGTGGAGTTGCAAAAGATTTATTTCTTTGCTTAATATTGGCAAAAAAGAAACAAAGATGGAACTAAAGGATTTAAATTCTGATTCAAAACTGTTCACTAGCACTGCGTGAACCCAGTTTTTTCAACCCTGCGACACATAAAACCTATGTGAATACTTTTAAGTGTGGTGGAGAAAATATCTTTTTTCCCACCAAATGTTAACCAGAGTACTTTTATATGCGTGTGCTGTGAACACAATTCCTTTCCTGCCATTTTTAGACAAGAATCTTTGTTCTTTAATTGAAAATGTTAAACTTTTATTTTGTATCTAATTTTCACAGCTTTTGTGTGGGAGATAACACAGAATTGGATATTTTACAGTAACAATGGTCTTTTATGAAGCGCAGCAGGTATATTACACTGTGGCCTGGGCCCCCTAGCTAGCTGTGGTATATTACTCTGTAGCCGGGGCCCCCTAGCTATGTGGTATATTACACTGTAGCCTGACCCCCTAGCTGTGATATTACACTGTAGCCTGGCCCCCTAGCTGTGGTATACAACACTGTACCCTGGCCTCCTATCTGTGGTTTCAGTCTTAGTGAAGTGTGTGCACGCAAGCATCACTCGATTGTTGTGATCAGAAAGCATGGTCTGGTCTAATCTGCACAAATGTTCCCCATTTTTGAGGAATATTTATGCAAATGAGTGGAACACAGTAACCGACCAGAGCACAGGGCTTGTCACTTGACCTTTACTGTCCAATGTACCAGTCTGTTGCATTTTGTGTAAACACTTGTTACATGCACAAAAGCAAAATGTAGAGATAGAATATCTGAATAAATACCGCAGCTAGCCCAGCATGCTGTGTACCCAAGACTCACTTTTTGAATCCAAAACATAATTTTGCTTGCCACCTTGCTTATAATTTTTCACATGTTGTTATGTACATGTGGTATGAACACACATACAAGAACATTATCAAACATTATTTCATGAATTACTATTCATTTATGTTCAACATACATAACATACCTGTATTCATGTAACACATGTTATGATTCATGTCATGTTTCTGTGAATCATGTTTCACATACTGAAATTACATAATATCATATGTATGTATAATGTACACTTGATGTGACTGACTGTTTCACATAATGCTTCTCTGTGTTTTACCTATTAAAGGGTCAGACGCTGTCACTTTTGATTATTTTTTCACCGTTTTTATTATTAACGTCAACCACAGTTTCTTGTTCTACTCCCCAAAGCATGTTGAGATACACGGTATTCAGCTTGTCAACTCAGCCTGTACATGTGTAGACTGCATTGTTATTGTTGACAAGTGAATTCTGGTCCGGACTAGAATTCAAATGTAAACAATTACACTGCATTTTACATGTAGAGAGGCTGTGTTAAAAAGATAAATAGTGGATGTTTCAACATGCTTATGACACCTCGGTCACTCAACTGATTAGCGACAGCATTCCCGGCTTTGACTTATTACAGTGATTCATATCCTGTATCTTTTCATACAATATTTAGACAATTTTGGGACCAATCCTGACGGGTGTAGCATGCTAGCAGGGTACGCTTACCCATTCTGGACACCTGGTACCACCACTAACTATCAGTGGTTCAGGATGGTCCTACTTAAATTTGTAAATCTCAAATGTCCCATGGAACTGGTAATGTATTACCTTGAATGAAAATGATTATTGGACCAGTTTAATGTCCTATTGGGGAGTAGAACGAGAACTTGCAAATGACGTGCATACAATAATTGTGAAAAATAACGAAACTTACAGGCGCTAGGCACTCATCCTTCAATGATACATGCAGTGTTATACATAGATTGTACTGTTGTTGTTATTTTCACCAGGGAAAACACTGTGTAACCATGACAATTTATGTAACACGATATTATGTATTATATCATACCCTGTAAATTGATGGCACGAATGCGGCGATCTGATTGGTCGAGACGTGAAAAGAACCGTGGTATATTCGCGATATACCACGGTTGGCACATGCGTGAGCTTTAGGCAAGAGCAAAAATCCTTTTCTGACGTTCCATGCCAGAATTTCAATATACTGTTATGATATGATAGCACTAAATCACACCCAGAGATGGTATACCACTCGATTTTGACCAGTTCACTTCATATATGTGGGTAATAATCAAGTCAAACTGAAAGATGCATTGTTTTACGGCACTCCTGAGCGTAGAGGGCGCCCTCTGACAACATACATTTCAGTCTATGGTCAAGTATGACTGCACTGAAGAACATTGTAAATGCAAATTCAAACAGTATGTATGTAACAGTGCTTATGGCTGTATGTCCAACCTATTGTGAACAAAAGTAGGTTTAAAGAATGGATGTCCCACATTTCAATGAAATACACAAGTTATATTTGCCTTGCATTATGCAGCAATATATGTATGTCCAACTGTCATGTGAAACATGTTTACAGTACATGTATAAAGTGAGAAATATTTCATTATTTAAGTGGATTACATACATGTTTAAATGTAACATGAAATAGGATAAGTCATATTCTAATCTGTACATGTGCTAAAGGGAATTTGAAAGAGGTGTTTCCTGTTTGTAGAGTATGTTTCACATTACAGTTTCATGTGCACAGATCTGTAACACTTCTTGTTGTACCTGGCAGTCATGTATGTATTCTCTATGCCGAGCACATACCATGTATCAATCTATGTGATGATAGATTTGTGTATGGTTACTGTTGCCAGTAACCGTTTTTCTTGTAAGGCATCTGGGCATGTGATTTTAGGAGACAAAATGGTTTAATAGTTCAAGACCGATGTGTAGCCGGAGTAGCAGACTCACTATATCAGAGGAGGGTGAGTCCAAGACTTGGTATGGCCAGGCTTCCATACCTGTGTCATGTCAATGGATCAAGCCATAGTTATGCTTGACAATGGGGTTAAACCAAGTGATTGTAATGGAAGGGTGTTTCAAGAAGTTTTTTTTCATCACTGGCTGTCTATGCTTCTTTTCACAATTGTTGTTTTTTTCAATCCTTTTCAATGTGAACCATTTATTTTGGAGTTTTTTCATCAGTACATTCTCATTTTGGCAGAATTAAGGTAGAATGCGCCTCGGGGACAGATATTTGGACTCTCAAACTTTTTTTTTTCTGGTCTACCATTTGTATGGCTCATTTTAAAGCTCTTGGTGGAAGAAAAATTTTCACTATCTTAGTTTTTTAAAAACAAGAAATTTTTTTTTCCCATATAAAAGTTAACACAGGGATGGCGGCCATTTTGAATTGTAAATATCGGTAAATCTTGGGAAATTTGTTTCCTCTAGTACCAAAATTTGCATGTTGACCCTGGATTTATATCCTTGACTTTGAAAGAGAATGATTGAAAGATTCCTTTAGGAAAGTTTGAGCAAGTTTAAGTCTTTCACTTGCGAGGCGTATTCTACCTTAAACCATATTTTTGTTTCCCCTATCTCTTGCCTGTTGACCAACTTTCTCCCGAAACAATTTCAAAATAATTTTTAGCTTCATGTACCAACATTGTGTATTCATCCCAAAGAACAATGAATGTTTCCTGTCACTCCTATACCTTCAGTGTTGTTGACCCTGATAACACCAAACAAATGGATGAAACCAAATTTAAGGGGGGGGGTGACAAGCTCTCTCCCCTCCTTCTGCCATCATTGTATGATTCTCTTTCATGAAGTAATACATATCGTGTGAATGTGTCAAATAGATTCTAATCATGATTCAAATTTTTCTGGAGATTTTCCAAGACTGTACTGGACTTCTTAAGGTAGACCTCGCCTCGGGGACAGATATTCAGACTCTCAAACTTTTACTAAGCATTTTTGGTCAAACACTTCTTAGGGTTTATTTTAAACTTATGGAGGAAATAAAGTTTTCACTGGCTTATTTTTATGAACATGTAAAATTTTATGTTTCGGCGTTGGCAACACAATGTGAATTTCAAATGTCAGTAAATAATGGGGTTTTTTTCTTCTCTAGTACCAAATTTTCACCTTTGACCCCTGATTTTGTCTTTGATTTTGAATGGGAATGGTTTAACCCTTTCACCCCCAGTTCCCTGTATACAGGTCCAACTTTACCATAGAAAACAATGGATTTGGGACAAACCATTGTGGTGAAAGGGTTAAAGTGTCCAAGTGTAAAGTTTGGGCAAAAGTTTAAGACTTTCAACTTGGAGGCGTGTACTACCTTAAATGTGGATTGTGATTCTAAATTGCACTGTGTAATAAAATATAGAGAAAGAAAATATCTGTCGTTGATTTTGGAATTATTCACATTTTCACCCTATCATTACTAGGTTTATGGTCCAACTCCATTAATTTCAAGGGTGTTTTGGACGTGTACACTATGTAATAGGGGTGGAAAGAGATGTTCATGTGTATGTGATGCATTTGTGGCTGTATGTGCAGTAGTATATGGAAACAGCTGACCCGGACCTAGAGGGCGCTGTTCAAGTTGTTTCAATTCTATAGGTTATTGAATACGCTAATTTTACTGATAAACCTCTTATTGTCATAAGTCTTGACCAAACAAAAGCTTTTGACAGGTTAAACAGAGACTTCCTTTTTCAAGTCCTTGACAAATTCAACTTTGGCACTGACTTTATCAAGTGGATAAAAATTCTTATAATAATACTACATGCAAAATTAAGTGTAATGGCTTTCTTTCTCGCAGTATTCAACTTCAGAAGGTTGTGAGACAAGGGTGCCCCTTATCACCGTTACTGTATATCATGGCAGCAGAAGTGCTAGCCGAAAATATTCGTAAAGATGACAGCATATCAGGATTCATACTACCAGACAAACAAGAGGAAAAATTAAGAGTTTTGCAGATGATACGACTCTTTACTTGAGAAATTTGAAAAGCATTACTCAGTCATTGAAAATGTTCAACAAATATGAAAAAGCAACAGGTGCAAAGCTGAACAAAAAGAGATCCGAAGTTTATGGGTTGGGAGTTTTAAAAACCGCACTGATTCAGTGGAAGGGATCGATTTTTCAAACAAGGTTTTACAGATCTTGGGAGTTTGGAAACAGTAACACATCTAGAGAAAACTGGAAAACAGTGATGGAAAAATTTACGAATTGCCTTAAGATCTGGAATACTAGAAATCTGTCGTTTAAAGGCAGAGCAATAGTAGCTAATATGCTGGCTGCATCAAAATTATGGTACCTGGCATCATTTGATCACGTACCTAAGGAAATTATTAATGAAGCAAATAGTAAATTATGGAAATTTATTTGGAGAGGTAAAAGAGAAGTTATAAAAAGGGGTATTTTCATTCAAAGATATGATGACTGTGGCAAAATAGTTGTCGACATTGAAGAAAAAATTAATGCACTCCAATTAAAGTGGCTTATGAAACTATTTGAGAAAAATCCAGATAAGGGGACCCCTAAATGGGCCAGCTTATCAAAATATTTCATAGCGAGTTATGACAATAAACTTAATAGTGATTATCACTACCTCCATCTCAATTTCAAAGTCAACAACAAACGAATCCCAATGGTGTATGGGGATATGTTAAATACCTGGAAGTCACTTAGACTTACAAGAGTGAATCTGCCAACATCAAAACAGAATCTTCTTAGAGAAGTTCTGTGGTATAACGACAATATTAAGAATGAAGGAAGTGTCCTCTTTTATGACAAATGGTCAAAGAGTGAAATTTTAAGGCTTAAGGACATCTGGAATGATGACAGAAATGACTGGCTTCAACAATGGGAAATAATTGCAAAAATTAGAGGAGGTACAAATAGACATGTGCAAGAGGAAATTAAGACAGAGTATGAAACACTCCTCAATGCTATTCCAGATTCCTGGAAACAAATCATCTCTTCAAACATCCAAAATGAAGAAAACTATGACATCTTAGACTTAGAGAATTATGGTCTGACAAAAAGTGAGGTCAAAACCAAGTCACTTTATTGGAAATTAGTTGATAAGAAATGGCATGCAGTCAGAGGTCAGATTGGTCAAAAATGGGCTGAGAATCTAAGTCTTACTGACAGTTACAAAGCTACTCTATTCAGCCGTCTTAATTCAACAGAAATTGTCAGCAATTCAGTAAATGATTTAAATTGGAAGATTTTCCATCGAGGCCTAGTCACAGGAAGCTTGGCCAAAACTTTCAATTTAAGTGATGGGAAATGCCATATTTGTGGCCAAGAAGAAACACTGGAACACATCTTATTTGAGTGTAAATATGTTAAAGAAATCTGGCAGAAATGTATTTCTTTCTTTGTCAGAAACCACAACTTTGATAATAATATCAATATCAAAAGATTAGCAATTGCAGGAATCGAAAATGATAATAATGCAACATCTGACATTATTTACTGTATTACTTCCTTTGTAAAATATACAGTTTGGAATATTCGAAATTCGGTTACTCTTGATGGGATTAAAGTTTCCCTTCAATGTCATGCAATTGAAATGTCATCTCTCCTCATGGATGAATACATTGTATTTCATTTATAAGATGATGAACAAAACTGAGGATTTTATCACAAAGTTTTCAAGCCTTGTAAGACTGGAAGGAGAAGAATGCATCCTGAATGCATTCATATGATGATCTTTGTAATCAAACAGCTAATTACTTGTTTTTTCACACAAGACGCATTGTAATTTTAACGCATTCACAGTTATGTAGATTTGTTTTATTTGTGACTATGTTGAAATAAATTTATCTTTTTCAAAAAAAAAAAAAAAAAAAAAAAAAAAATAGGTTATCTGCCAGTGTATGGGAGTTGACAGTTTCCCTTGTAGTGCTATTAATAGGGTCTGTAAACCCCTGAAAAGTCCTTGAAAGCACTTGAATTTAAACCTCCTGGAAAGTCATGGAAAAGACCTTCACAATGAGAATTGAGTCACGCAAAGTCCTTAAAAATTTATAGGCCAACTACATATTCCAAAATTTACAAAATGATCGGTCATGACATATGGTAAAAAATAATATGTAATGATTTCTAAAAGTGCTTTATCATAAAAATTTACTATTCAAATGGTATTTAGGACCTCAATAAGTCTTTGAAAATCTCTTGAGAGTAATTGAATGGTAAAGTGAGGACTATGAGTGTATAGGGACTATGCATGTATCAACCAATTACAATGGTTTTGCATGTAGAAATGAAACTATATTGTAATTTTCTGAAAAATTTTCACACAATACTCAGAATGATAGGTCATTTTAAGACCGTACTCAAAAAGTGATTTTATATAATGCTTGATTTCAAGATAAAAGGACAAGAATTTTCCTTTCAGACTACAGAAAAAAAAATAGTGCAAAAAATGCTGACTCAGCAGTTTTCATCCTGGTGATAAAAATGTGTCATTTTTAACTTTCATTGTGTGGTGAACAAAGCATGGTTTTCTAGTTTACTAAAAAGTCATGTGTGAAAAGAATGTTATAGATCTCGGCTGCCAGAAACAGATATGATTCATACTGAATCACCTTCATACATGTTTTAGCACTGAAATTTGTCACCAAGCTGTGTGAGCTGCAAACAATTATAGGGTATTTATTGCGTATTGCTCACAGTTTAATGTATCTCAGAAAATGAAAACAGGAACACTGTCTCATTACATATTTCGTGGGTTCTCACCTAGGCTGCCAACAACAAATGTGCAATTATAAGGAAAATGACAATACTTTTTACTTTTGCATAAATGTGACTCCAAGTTATTCTTTGGAATAACTTATGCCAGTCCCAAGGTCAAATATGACTTCATTGCCATGGTCTTCTGAAGGAACTTACGCCGTAATATCAAACAGTTTACCAACCTTCAGAGAGTGACATTATGAAGCAAAGCCTTCATGCCTTCATAGCCTGCAAGCCTACAGTGCAAGCCTGTGTAGCCTTCAAGTGCAAACCCATTTCATTAACACACTATTTAAAGGTATACTGTCAACTGTTCCAATTTTGCCACAGTTACCATGGAAAGAGAAAATCTAACCAATCACAGATTTTAAGCGGGTGGCTGCTTTTTAAAAACAGCTCCCTCGCATGGGCATTTTGAATACCAAGGAATGCCCCTTTGACCATATATGGGCATATTTAGATTACAGGTGACTGTATACCTTTAAGGTAGAACACGCCTCGGGGACAAATATTCAGACTCTAAAACTTCTACTGTAACAATTCTTTTGTGATATACCACCTGTGGGTTTTCATTTTAAACCTCTTGGTGTAAGAAAACTTTTCGCTGACTTAGTTTTTTGAAATTCGAAAAATTTATTTTTTTCCATGAGAGTTGACACAGGGATGGCGGCCCTTTTGAAGTTTAAATATTGGTAAATGTTCGACCCCCAATTTGAAAGAGAATGATTGAAAGATTCCTCAAGGAAAGTTTGAAGGAAAGTTTAAGTCTTTCAATTTCGAGGCGCATACAACCTTAAGTTCAGTGAGTACATAACAAAAGCCATGAAAACATCGACGACAGAATTCGTCCGGTCTATACTACAGTTGATAAAAATTAACATCAAAATATCAGGTTACATTTGCTGTGTAAGAGTGGTTATCTCAGGAGGCAAGACAGTTGGTCACGGTTAAAGAAACCTTAGTTGTATCTCCTGTAAGCTGGGTTCAGTGAAGTTAAAGTTTATACTGGAGTACCATTATTTCTTTTTACAGTTTTGTTGTTAAACAAGAAAGAATGCTGCCGATATCGTAATGTCTTCAAAATGCACTATAAATTGTCTCATTTAGACAATTATGTCTGCGTACATTAAAGGGCCAGTGGCTGTAACTTTTTGATTTTTTTTTTTCATTTTGTTTTGTATATTAACTACTGTTTCTTATGGTACTCCCCATCAAAAGCATTTTGAGGCACACTGTACTCAAAATGTGCAGACTGCAACTTTCTTATCGACAAGTGAATCTTGGTACGGTCTGGACCAGAATTCAAAGTGTGCATTTTACATGTACAGGTTTACACACCATGTTTACTAGCTAAATAGTGGGTATTTCAACATGCTGTGTTAGGAAATTGAGCAAGAACTGCCATGTTGACATAAAAATAAAGAAAATAGTGAAAAATCATCAAAAGTTACAGCTACCGGCCATTTTGACATGCTGTACTTTGAACTCTGTTCAAAGAGTTTTAGTTATTTTTCTTTTCTTTTTTTTATTTACCACAATTACTTAGGGTTTTTTAGTCTATTGTTTTTATGTTATTGAAAATACTACCTGGCAACCAAGTTGAATTCCGGATTTAATACATACAAACACCAATATTGTACCTAATGGCTGCCAATGACTAACGTATGTAAATATTAATGTCACTAATATGTGATTGTTTGTTTCTGCAACTAAAATTAAGATATATAAAAATGCAAATCTGAAAGGAATTGTCAATTTTAAAATAAGTGGTAAAAACTCTGAAACAAGAACAAAAAGAAACCCGAGAATTTTTAATGAAATTTTAAATAGAGAAATAAAACTAAACCAAAAACCATCAATAAAGGAATACTTATAGTGTTTGAAAAGAAGCATTTTAATTTTCAAATCAAACACAATAGTAACAAAAAGAAAGCATCATTTTTTCTACTCATAACTCAAGATTAAAAAACTATAAAAAACTAAACAAGTTACTCTCTCTCTCCGGCTCTCTCTCTCTCTCTCTCTCTCTCTCTCTCTCTCTCTCTCAGATTTTTTTGTTTCTCCGAGGGCCGAGGTGTATGTCTGGGAGCAGGGTTAGAGTGTTAGACGACGCCATCATGCGGCTGATTCTTGGGAGATGTCTGGCGTGTGAAGCAACCGACAGATATAGCCTGACCTCGGATTGAAAGGTCGTTTCCTGAGAACAGCATCAGATTCACAAGCATGTAAATTAGTGACAGTTGGTGTCGTTAGATGTTCCACGGCATAGTAGCTCCATGCCAGCTCGGAGGGATCAGGACTGTGTGTGCAAGCATGTATGCATATGTCTTGCCGACAAGGAGAAAGTTGAAATACGCCGATAATATGTCGACTCAAAACGAACATAGTATCATTACACTTACTACTTGCGTAGAACCATTTCAAAATCAAATGCACGCATGTATGTCGAGTAAACCCTGAATAGTTGGAAAGAAAAGTTGTGCAAGTACTACTTTCAAGAATGATCATGGTTTGTCTTTGTCGAAACTTAAAATGGAAGAGCTGGTATACAAAATCGACAAAGGGTAGCTCGCTCTTTCCAACCAAATCGATTGACAGAGCTGTTCTCCCCGATATCCATTACGAATCCGATGTACAGTATTAGAATCTGATTCTGAATACGAAGATAAATACGACGGAAGCACAACAATAACAGGCATTGACAAAAGGCGAGCTCACGGGCGATATACATTTAAACTTGACTCAAAATTTTGGATAGAAATGCCAGGCATATGTCCCCCGTGAAAAGCAGACAGTACAGAAGGTGTCTAATTGAAATGTCGGCTGTTGGCAGCGACACGGATGATAATGCCGAGCGAGAGGTAAGTCCGTGAGCGACCGGCCAACAACCGTGTCGTGTCCACTGATTCTGAAAACGACTTGACATTGACGCCTATGTTAACAAGACAGTACAGGAAACCGGCGATTTCCTGTATTTGGACGAGCCTTTCAATTCTGAAAATTTCCCTTGGAAACAAAGGGATTTTTTAGAGAATCTTTACGGAGGGAGACGTTCTGAAAGCAACTTCGTGAACGTATAATTTGCCGGTTCCCAGTCGGTGAACGCTCCGTGACCGTTTTGATTCATTGCCAACGTGCCCTACGCTCAGCGCAGCTCTCGACATCTGCGAACAAATCTAATCCGTGCATTTTTTCGGACATTGACGATTTCTCCACCTCTCGAAGCCAGACTGCCGTAGTCTGACCAATTCGACCAAAATCCGGGTCCGTTCTTTTGACTGTCTTGTCAACGGTGAAGTGTCAATGACATGACATTATCACCGCCAACAGTGTGCTAGACCAATACTGCGAGTACGGGGTGCAAAATTTCGCCTTCGGGTGTGCACCGCATGGTACCGTTACACGGTGTCGCTGACCGGAATTTCTCTGCTTAGGGCCGCAAAGCCAAGATTTGGTGGGTCCAGATTTTGCCGGGGAACATAAGACCTCACACGCATATGAAAGGGTTTTATTATTTCGTGTACATTATTAGCTACTAGCTCTATGCTGTTCAAAGCATTATAGGCGGTATGTACGCCCATGGTCTATCCATGGAGGTCTCCGCCACTACTTCCATGGTTTTGCCACGAATCTACGTTTATCGTGGAGGTAACTTAGATCATGGTCTATCTATGGAGGTAACTCCATGGTCAATCCTTATGCACATAAAATTATCATGGGTCCCAAGGCTTTGTTGATATTGTCACAAAGTGTATACAGTGTCCATTTTGCCCACATATTCAACAGCATAATACTGTACAAGTTCCTGTTATATTCTGTTTTAACACAGGACTTTGGAAGTATGTTGTGTTCAGATTGTGCAAAGGAATTTTACAATTTATTCATCTTGTTATCTCAATGCTTGTGCAGCCATCTTTTTTCCTTTGCACCTTTGTGCATGCTTTCTGATAGCACTGGTCATTACCAGCTGATTCAAAAATTTGCTTTCAGATAAACTTCACGCATCACGCATAAATCCCTCTATAAAGTTTACTACGCTATTTGCAAAGCTAAATACATGGAAGATTTACTCACCATTGATTGCTCACCCCTAATTCCCTGTAAACAAGTCCACAATCACACTAGATAACAATTGGTTTTGGTCAAACCACTGTGGTGAAAGGGTTAAAAAAGTACAAGATCAATGTACCCAGTCCTTTACCTGTACAAAAGTTATTTCAGAAGTTGGTGGCCATATAAATTTTCAAATTTTTGATAACTTGGAAATAATAAGGCCATTCAATGCCTGTTTCCATGTCACCTTAAATTATCTGCCTGTGATTTTGAAAGGATAGTGTAAATTCAAGTTTACCATCTCAATAGATTTTTTTATTCTGGGTACTTGTGGCAAGTTGCCATGATTACTATACTTTAGTATAAATGCACAGAGTTACAAAAGACCCCATGCATACCTTTATACAAATTTGCCCTCAATGTCCTAAAAACTAAAACATTCATTTCTGACATTGTAGTGTCTTGGCAGAAAGGAAAGTGATACTGTATGGCAGGAATAGGCTTTTACCTGACGTAACAGTTCAATGATGTCTAAGACAATCTGATCGATGGAAAAACTATTATAATATTCCATCACAAGAACAAGTACCGTGTTTAACCTAGCATAACCCTACAATGACATAGGGAGCAATCTGATCAATGCAACAAAAAATTAGCCGTTTTATTGTACACTTCTATGTGAACTTGCACAGTGGACTATTGATGAGAAATTTCCTGAAATTTCAATGTGGGCCCTTGTCTGGCACAGTGTGCAACGTACACGTACACGTACTCTCTGGACTGCCAGACAAAAAAAAAGTGTGAATTTACGGGTCTAGCAAGAAGCAACATGTTTGCTGCCCGTCTCAATCCATTTTGATTAAGTCGTTGATGTTGTAGGGCACAATGACAAGATATAAAAACCACGGCCTCACATACAATGTGTGAATTTTTCATTTTTCCACAGGATATGGCAGCTGACTTATTCACAGACTTGATCGATGAAGTAACTCTGGGACTCTGTTTTGAATTTCACCGATCTTGCAAAACTGGTGCTTTCTTCCTTGATGACGTGGACCCAGAGTGAGTATCACTACAAAGGGAAGGGCGTCGTTAGATCTGTGCCTTTGCAACTTTTGTGTTTATATTATGTATTCCATGCGCAATATCTAGATATATCTTTTCAACATAGCTACAACATTTAAATGTTACGATGTACATTTTGACAAACATGATTTACCTGTCATCGTATTAGCACAGTGCTGACAACCCCGCCCCTTCGATATTTACTGTATTTTTCAACATAAATAGCTGTCATGTTTTATTATTATACGGTTTACCTGCCAAAGACATCTTACCACTTCAGCACGCCCAGAACACTACAGCTAGAATAGTGTGACGTACCAGGAAATTCAATCATATCACACCTGTTCTTATAAATCTACATTGGTTACCAGTTGTCTTCAGAATCCAGTACAAGACTCTACTCATCACCTGCAAGGCACTTCATGACAGCACTCCAACATATATATCAGACTTAAGGGGTAGACCCACCTTCCTTGAGTGATTTTGGTCATTTTTTGTTTTATGGTAAATTTTGAATCTGTCTAATATGGCCTTTGAGTGGACGATAAGTTTGAAACCATAACATACTCGGAAATGAGTAAGATTTTAACAAAAATGAGCATTGTAGGCCAGTTCGCGTGCCGTGTTTTTCTTATGTCTTAACGGTTTCCAGATTAGTCAAGGCTATCTCAAGAGCGTAAGTAGATTACGTTAATTCCGTCCGGAGGAGTGCGCATGCGTCAGTCTTCTTCCCAGCTGGCGGCAGGAAGTATGTCGTGGCTACTGAACATGCTGCAGGTAGCCGTCGATTGCAAAAGCATGGTCCACATAAGCGAAATATCAAGCATACTGTATGGCCGGGAATGAGAGAACAGTTGAAATTGTCAGAGTTACAGTCAGGCTTAAAACTCCAGTTTCCGATGCGTTGAAAAGGTGTAAACTGGAAATGGTCGCAAGCGAGGAATGTAACGCAGAACGCTTACTCATGACTAAACTGAGCTTCGAACAAAAACTGGTGATACATCTTGCGCACAACAGAGAGGCTACTCATTGTAGTTTACGTTATTTTTACCTCGCTTTCCTATAACACGTATTTAATAAAACTGTTCCCGTACAAAACAAATAACAGCAGAAAATCCAAATAGTAGGTCTTTGTCTTTACATGTTTGCTAAATAAAGTCCAGCATTCAAAATTAATCGCCGCCGAAAACCAAAACGTACATTTGTGTACGCTAAAAAATGACGTGGACTCAATGCAAAGTATAGTCTGACATTCAAAACTGACCCCGCCCCAATCAAACTAGGCTACTCCGAAAATCCAAAAATTACGTCTTTTTCTGATAACAGTTTACATGTTTGTCTGCACCTAATGAAGTCCGACATTCAAATTGATCCCGCTCCGAACTAATTGCGACTGATGATAAAAATGTCAGATGATTTTTTTACGTCTGCAAATGCCCAGTGAAGTCCGGCAACCAAAACTGTTACCGCTTACGTTACGGTTTACACGTAAAGCATGCAATGAAGATTACGTTCCTGTACGTCACCACAAGTTTTCTATCTTTTTTTGTGAAAATGGTTGCGACGTCTTTTTGTTTCGACAGTTGGGCGAGCAACATTCCTCTCAGTAGAAATTAGAAATATGCCAATAGTTCAAAATTTTATAACGAGAAAATCGCGCCGGTGTCTGCTCTGCCCGGTTAGGAAACGTGAGCTTATTGTTTTGTAAATTCCATGCGAACACAGAGGGAACGTGATGCGGGTAATGCACGTACAGTTTAGAATGATGCCGTGATTTACAATGCAAACACAATGTTGACCTAGCATTTGTTTTTCAATCTGTACCGGAGCCAATCATATAGCATATATAATTTGTCTCGATCAACTGAACTTTTATTGGCGGACTGCTCATGAAGTGAGTCGAAGTCCAGGGTCGAAATCAATCTCGATTGAAAAGTATCCGATATTTCACAGCACAAATTCATGTCAGTATAGCTTTAAAATCATTGCGATTTAATTGTTATTAGGTAATTATAAACTTATGCAATAAATTTAAAGAAACCAAAATTGAAAATGATAGAATAGTTTCCATGAAATTGAAAAAAATTAAACAACCATGAACGTGCTTTTTTCGAATCAGCAACTACTTTTTCTGTTGATAAACCCAATCACGTTGAAAAACAGCGTGCTGCTGGCCTGTCTATCGTCGTTATTATAGTAGTTCAACGGACAGTACAGTCACCACCGGAGAACGACGAATGCTCGTTTCCACATATCAGAGAACGCGATATTCAACTGTTTTGACTGAAGTTCACGCATTTCATTACTTGTACAAAATTCGACTGTCGCGATTTTAGAATGACGCATTCAGTTTAATGTCAGCGTGGTCTCAGATTCACATCTGTTTTAGGTACTCTCCTCCATGGTATTCGTGAAGCCAAAACAAGTCGCTTTTAGAATTGTTCAAGTTTCTTGTCAAAATCGATTTATTTCAGTTTTTCGCCAACTTTTTATCTTTCTATTAGGAAATCGTTTTAGATACCAGATATTGTCAAGTGTTGTATTTAGTTTAGCCTAACGATGGGTTCTAACCTGGCACAACACAAAGTTAGCTTGGCAATGGTGCTTCTGAGGTCGGAAACCGCGTTCATGTAGCTGTCCGTTTTTAGCCCCATGCCATGTTCAAGGCGGACTGTGGTCGTACTTCAACATGCAGTACGGAACGTAAAAGCTAACGTCGCAACACGGCGTCTGAATGAATTCGTCTTTGTCGGTATGTACCACATTGTAATTCATTGTCACGTGTCTCTCTCCGGGCAGGAAGCTGAAAACGCGGTGACGATTGCGCAACCAAAAGAGAGGAAAACACGATGTCATCGGACTTGGCATGCAAAATCACATAATTTTACGAAGTATATACGCAGCCAGCCATTTCTTCGCTTGATAATCAAATTTTAACTGGTACACAACAGTGCACAGTTAATACGCTAGTTTGTATTTAGCTAGAAGATTATCCCCAGATTTAGCTCGGAATGACAGTTGTGTAAATAAAGCCTAACGCTTACGCCGCGAACTGGCCGTTTCAGTGTTCATTTTCTTCCAATTTTCACGTCATGTATCATTTCATTCATACCACAAATTCAGACAATTGTGTCAAAAGTCCTGTACTTCATTATGGGCAGGGAATTTCCACCGAAAATGTGAGCAAACAGGAATTTTAGCTGACTTTGTGCGACTCCTAGGGTCGCATACACATTTCTGCGATTTACTCCATTCCGTTTTTGGCAATGTATGGCAACTTCTGGAGAGTGTAACTTGGCGCCGCGTTGACGGATTAGCCTTATCTTTGCACAGGTTGTAGTTAATGACTGTTTCTACAAAACCGTGTCTCAGAATTCCGATAATGTTCCAAAAACAAAAGATATCGTGACAAACGTGGACAAAAGCCGTTAATTTATTCAGAATCCACCACTTCTCACTTTCAAGGCTAATTGTGCAAAAACAAAGCGGAGTATCAAAAATCCAAGACACGGTTTTTTACACACCTTACCCTGCTAGCGATTGCAGTAAACGGCTCACCAATGGCCATCACCCTCTCGTACTTACACTTTTTAAGTGAAAAAAACTCAAAAACACACATTTTTGAGGAAAACAAACACATGCAAACAGGTTTTGAAATATTCTCACAATTTTTATAATCTTCAACTGTCGACCTACCCAAACATATACTACATGTCGGGTTAAAGATTCATTTTAATGGTGAAAAATCAGGTTAAAGAAAAGTGTCTGTGAATGTGGGTCTCCCCCTGAATCCACCGTAAACCTATATCCGGTACTCTCCGGCCAAATGACAAGGATCTTCTTCATGTTCCACAATGCAGACTGAAAACTTATGGTGAACGTGCCTTCTCGCGTGCTGCTCAACTTAACTGGAATAATTTACCCTTAGAAATACGGCAGTCTTCCAGTCTGGAAAATTTCAAGAAAAGCATCAAGACCCATCTCTTCGAAGGAGCCTACTGACACCTTGCCATAACTTTGTACAGCGCCATTGAACACTACTTCGTAGTGGATACTGGCGCTCTATAAATTCTTCTGATTGATTGTTTTATTGTCAACAATATGGTCAACATCCAGAATACTTTTCAAAATGTAACACATGTGGAAGGCATCTCCTTTTCCAACGACCCCCCTCCTCCCTTTGAGCCTTTCATCCCCATTTCACTCTCTAGAGGTCCAACTTTACCATAGAAAACAATAGGATTGGCATAAACCATGGTGGTGAAAGGGTATAGCCCTCTTGATGATGATTTCACTCACTGAATTGACGATTTTTTCACTATTTTGTGATATGAGGTTATTATGAAAATACAGCAAATGATGCACAAGGACATTGGGGCAGCGTGTCGTCCGATGCGAAGCGGAGGATGATGTGCAGCGCCGATGTCCGAGTGCATCCTTTGCGGTATTTTCGTAATAACCTTATTATTATACATCTTACATTCCTGACTGAGGTATCAAATTTTCAGACTAGTGACCGTTTTCATGCAGTGTCAACAATCTTTCTTCTGATTTTATCGCGCCAGTGTGGAACGCTATCTCGGACGCGCTTCTGCAAGTTTTGGAATGTGTGCACTGCACACGTACGTACAGAGCGCATGCGAGACATGTTCTGGCACTCGTCCAATGGGTCCCTTGAAACCGTTCAACAGTGAACGCACAGTACAGCCGCAGGGGATGGGGCACCTAGAAACCGTTCGTGTTACGAAATGGGCATTCCGTACGGCTTTTTAGCGCACGCAAAATTCTATTGTTCTCGATGGTAGATGTATAATAATTGTATAGATACTAGTTTCTTGATAGAAATACTGGTACCGTTCGTGACAGAAATGAATTGAGAACACATTCACTGTGTGCCAATGAAAGAAATCAGTACTCTCTCTCTCTCTCTCTCTCTCTCTCTCTCTCTCTCTCCCTCTCATTATCAACAGCACAATGAAGCAGTATGGTAAGTTATATTACATTGTACATTATTATTACTAGAATAGTTGACAAGCCAGAGGTGAAAATCTTTGAGATGTAACTGGTTCTATTATAACCACTTATGTCATATTTAGCACAGGCAAGACAGACTCAGCAAGTCCAATGTCAGAAGCACTGCACTGTTCCTGTCTGTTCACATGGCACACATTTACCTTCCAGAAAAGTATTGAAGACCTGGCACCAGCAAGACATGCACTGCAGAACTCATATTTTCTAATGATGAGCAAAGCAACTGTATATAGTTTCTGGATGCTCACAATGCCAAATGTTGCAGTTTGAAAAATGGATCAAAATTTCTACCGTACTGTAACAGATAGCTGAGGTGATCAGTACTTATCAAAAAGGTTTACGCGAAAACTTGTCAGAAATCTGTCGTATTTCTTCAATCCCTGACATACATGTTGGAATATAACATCATAAAAAGATATTTTGAGAACCCATTTCTTGCTCTGATTTGAAGGCAGACCATTCTAACAGGTGTCAGGCTAGTCTGGCTCCAAGACTAAATAGGTTTGTTTGTGCATTTTACCCTTTAAGTCAATTTTTGTTGATTTTTACGGAAATTTTGATAAAAAACTGTAGCCAATGAAATGTGATATCCATTTTGTCCAAAATTAATAAATGACTCATAGAAAAATTCCTAAAAATTTGTAAAATCTTGCACTAAAATTTTGGTGGGAAAAATTACAGCACTCAAAGGGTTAAGGTAGTATGCACCTCCAAAGTGAAAGACTTAAACTTTTTCTCAAACTTTCCTCAGTGAAACTTTCAACCTTCTCTCAACAAATCAAGAATAAATATCAGGGGTCACCGTGCAAAGTTTTGTACTAGAGAAACAAATTACCTGACTATGAATGATATTTAATATTCAAATGGCTGCCACCCCAGCGTTAAATTGAAAATTTGATTTTTGAAAAAAACTAAGACACTGAATATTTTTCTTACTCCAAAAGCTTTAAAATGAATCCTCACAAGTCATAGATCTGCATACTGCTTGAATAGATCCGTAGTGAAGATTATGGGTCAAGTAAAGATTTCACCATCAAGTCTTTATGAAAATCAAACATTCAGTTTTTCCTTGTAGAGATAAGTTGATAACGGCCATTTTGAATTTCAAATATTATTAAATTTTAGCTTGTTTCTCTTGTGCCAAAATATGTACAGTGACCCCTGATTTATATTCTTTACTTTGACAGAGAATGGTTGAAAGTTATGTTGAGGAAAGTTTGCAGTTTTAAAGTCTTTCGATTTGTAGGCGCATGCTACCTTAACTTTTTACCTACCAGACAGTATCATTTCCCCATCAGCCAAGTCAGTAAAAAGCAGTATTGAACCAAAACCACATGTATTTTCACTCACTTGGCTTGGTATGTTATAGCAGCTTTAGTTTGTAAAAATCATGTGTACAGTATCTCTGTCTTCAGGGAGCTTCAAATTGTCAAGCCTTTGTTAAAATGCACCATATGGGACATATTTTGCTTCACTAGGTAAGGGTTAAAAATCATTGCCAAGGCAAGTGTCAGTGAGATTGATAGCTTCAGCAAATGCATGAAGCTTCAAAAGCATATTACTGAATGATTAATTTGTTTTTCGACATGAGCAGAAATAGTTGACAAGTTAGGTTTAGATGTCTTCGGCCAAGTTCCCTTGAAGAAGACCCTGGACTGTGTCTGTCCAAACTGTAACAGAACGCTGTCAGCGTCCAGGTTTGCACCTCATCTGGAAAAATGCATGGGAATGGGAAGAAACAGCAGCAGGATAGCCAATAGAAGGTAAGGGATAAAAGACCTAAAAATCTAGGGATAAACATGACCCTAGAAAAACTAGGGACAAACATTCCCTGAATAGCCAATAGAGGGTAAGGAATGAATGATCTGATAATCTAGAAGGTGAGCGATAAGAGGACCTGGAAAATCTAGGGATAATCATGACACACAGAGAAAAACGGGGACAAACATTCCCTGAATAGCCAATAGAGGGTAAGGAATATTTGACCTGAAAAATGTTGGGAAAAACATAATCCGTGAAAAAACAAGGGAAAAAATGACCTGAAAATCTAGGGATAAATATGACACATGAAAAACCAGGGATAACATGCCATGAATAGCCTATAGAAGGTAAGGAATAAATGACCTGAAAAATGGAGGGAAAAATATGACCCATGAAAAGCTAATGATAAAATGACCTGAAAATCTAGGCATAAACAGTATACATGAAAAATCAGGGATAAACATAGCCTGAAAAGCCAATAGAAGGTAAGGAATATATGACCTGAAATTCTAGGGATAAAATGACCCTTGAAAAACTGGGGACAAACATGCCATGAATAGCCTATAGAGGGTAGGGAATAAATGACCAGAAAATCTGGGGATAAACATAACCAGTGTGCCATTTCACTTGCCAATTGCCTTTGATGCAAGTAAATTATTTGCTTCACATGTAAAGATACAGGGCAGACCAAAAGAAACTTCTACAATTCTTCAAAATGGCACAAAGTTTCTAGAAATCCATGTTTGTTAGAGGGCGCACTGAACATGACCCATGAAATACTAGGGTTTACATGACCTGTGAAAAAGAGGGAAACATGCTAGTACAATAAGTATTGTTAGAAACAATTTGCCCTCAAATTGCCTGTGATGCAAGGAAATGTTTCGTTCACATGATGTAAAGATACAGGGCTGATGCAAAGAAATTTCTACAATTCCTCAAATTTGCGCAATGTTTCCAAAACTACCGGTACATGTTTGTTAGAGGGCGCACTAAACACGACCCATGAAATACTAGGGTTAATATGCCCTGTGAGAAGCGATGGAATACATACAAGTACACTAAGAATAGTTAGGATTATATGCATGTGAAAAAACTACAAGTATTATCTAGCCAGTATTGCATGTGTAAAAAGTAAGGATACAATTGTATATACCTTGTGGTCAACTACTGGGAGGGAAATCATCAATTGAAAGAATAGTTATATAGCTGCAGAAAACTTTGCCATTGTTTTGTATCCATTGAAAAGCTAGGGATGTGTGCCCTGTGAATTCATGTATTAACCCCTTGACTACCAAGGCCAATGTATTCCTATATACCAGGCCCCTTATGTAAATATTGATAAAATCTGGGGTGTGGTCATTGCATAAACACTGCTTAGAGTAAAAATTAAGTAAGTACCAATAAACCATATATTTTCTGAATCAGCATGAAATTTCCACTTTTTCATACATAAATTTTGTATTTCCAGGTCACGTGACTGATCACATGACACGTCATGTGACCAGAGTTGGCAAAGAATATGAATATTTGAAGCATCAGCACGTGTTTTGAATCCATAAACTTATGCAAATTGAATACAGTTGCAATTTTCATGGCATTGTCTTTACATATATGTAATAATAACTACCCTTTACTTTATTTATAGATGTACCTATTTAAGATTTTCTCACAAAAGGCAGAGTAAATGAACCATAAACATCAGCATCTGACATGATTCTGTATTTGAAAATCAACACATTTTATATTTGTAAACACCTGCTTTAAGTCTTCCTTGCAGAAACATGCATCTAAAATGGTTATGATTTATCAAAAAATATTTCACAATATTTAAAAATACATTTTAGGGAACAACATATCACATGACCAAACACATGACCAGTCATGTGACCAGTCATATTGATAATATGGCTGCTATAAAATTTCACTGGCTTATAGTAAAACACTGTATTTCCTCTAGTTTCATTCACGAATATTGCTGTTAATAAAACATATTTACATATAAATCATTTGTTTTCAATAAATAAACATTTCATTTCATTAAAAAAAACCATAAACATCTTTGCGATCGTCCGTACTTCTGAAAACTGTAAACAATCAGCGCGACGCTTCAGTGACCAGCCTGACCTTTTAGGGTTGAGGTCATGGGTCACGACATTTGCTTCCGGATTTTGGCCATATTCGGACGTACGGGGGCGCAATCACATTCAGGCCAAATCGGAATACATCAATCTTAGTTGAGCTGCGTGCAGGCGCCGAAATTACGGGATTTTTAGCTACAAAAACGAAGCAAATACGCCTATTTAACTGTGCCGGATATTTCCGGCACTCAAGGTATATGGTAATTCAATATGGCGCCGGAAATATCCGGCGCCATAGGTAGTCAAGGGGTTAATATTCCTAAGACTCAAAGATCCATCACTTGAGGGCGCTCTATATGTTCCCCCTCTTACCGGTACCTGTACACCATGTAAAAAGCTAGCAAAGTGTGTGACCTCTGAATAACTATGGGTGTACTGTGTGTCCTTTCATTCATTGGGATTTATACAGAAATATATTTTGTGATACTGTATGGCTCAGAATCAAATGTATGATGGTTATAGTTGTACTTACTCAAAAATAAAGTACTGCACCGGACATCTCTACCATTACTTCAGCATTGAAGTACTGATTGTGCACAGGCCCTGACATGCTACAAAGTGACGATGTCACATTAAAGCAATAGGTCCATAAAATTATATACAGTGATCAATTTATTTAACATTACATGTATACACTATATCTAATACTTTAGTCTGTCAGTGTATATGTAAATGTACCATCACACATTTAAACCTGAAAATGAGTATACCGGTACTTCTGTTATAGCGACAAGAGTCAGCAACTTTTCAATTTTAATGTTATATCTCTCACTTAACATTTCTACACTAAACGGGGAAGTTCTTAATCCCTGCTTCTTTCATCAGTGGTTGTTGACATGGACTGTTTATGTCATTTAGTCCTTTGCTCTCCTTTGAAAGTTGTACACAGTTACTGTAGTCACTTTGCTCAGAGAGAAAACTGACAAAGAACCTGCCCTATGAAATAACGTCAGTCTTTGCTCAACTGTGATTCATTTTCCCCATGTTATGACATTACTTTGCTACACCGTTGTGATTTTTTTGTTACAGACTTATTGCAAATAGCGGCAAAGTGGAAAGTGACAATGACATTGATGATCAGGAAGACGATTGGTCTTCAAATGTTGACAAGAAAAACAGTAAGTCAATCAATTTATGATATTTGGTAAAGCTGAACAAAATTTGTAATTTCCTTTGATGTCAGCATGCTCCGAGGTTAAGATTGAAATTCTTGAAAATGAGCAGTTATGTAAATGAGGTCAAACCAGGTCATATGGTGTCATATGTCTGTTTGTCTCCTTGTCTGCTGTGACCATGTTGTACATTCAGCCTAGTAAACAAACCAGGATTTGTCTTTGATAGGATTTATTTTTAGGTGTCATCAGATAATCAATTATAAGATGGCACACAATCAGTTCTTTTGATCGATGCAATGGTTATACCAAGAAAATGCAAAAAATGTGTAACTTTAATCTTGACAAAAACCTCTATGGAATCAATGGCTTCTGTGAAATCTGTGCTTGAAATTTGAGGATCAGGAAAAGTGAACGTTTTGAAAACGCCAATAAATCTTTTCATTCTATTTCTACTCAGTGTACAAGAAATTCAAGAAGGAAAAGATGGTGAATTCACCAAGGAGAGTGACCAAACAAGGCACTAGTAAAACAAAGAATGGTAGGTAGAGAACCCTTTTACCAAAATAGTTTGGCCCAAAGCCATTGTTGTCAAAGTGATTTTGGACCTCTTTACTGGGTGAAGAGGTTGAAAGATTTATTCTCAATCTCTGTCTTCTTGCCTGTTTTCCACTAAATCATTAATGTACCCCCTTGCCTAGACTTGGTTCAAGTCTGTGATTTGTGAATTTTTGAGTGGAGTAAACGCAATGATTTGTATTCTGCTTTCATGTGAAACGCGCGCTTGAGTGGACGCGATGAGTGGAGTGAACGCTAAACAGCGGAGTTTCACCCGGAATCACAGACTTGGCTTTCTTGCACGATCTGCGTTGCTATAAATTATTCATGAGATGACGTTTTCTTTACTCATATATTATTCATAAGATGACATCACTAAATTTTACACATTGGGGGGAGTTTACCAATTGACCCAAACGGGACGTGCATAAAGCTCACATGGCGTTGTTGACAACATGTCGAGTGCGATCACTTCCACATATCTGTGTTGTTTGTGGGGCCCATGTTGCAAAATGCGAAAATCGTCGCCGGTTATTCAAGGATGGAAAAAGACACCGTCCTTACAGTTGTAGCCTGTTCTCTTACGTGCCCAAAGCGATGGAAATCAAAACAATGTGGGGCGACTTCGTATGTCAGTGATTTTCCGCTGCCGGTTGGTGCGCAGACGAACACATCTTTTCCCTCAATGTAACTCTCAACAAGCTTTCTTTGGTAATCTCGCATGATTAGCGATGGTCGACCGATCAGTTGTAAAACGTGGTTGATGTACGAACTTGATGCCATTATTCGCCCAGATATAAAACGTACTCGATGTCTAGCTTTGCACGGAGATGACAACAAACTTTTTAATGCATGCAGAGGTTTATTAGCATGCGTTCTTCTTATTGGCCAGAATAACGGCGGGGGCTGTCAATCATTTTGTATTTGCTCTACGTCACTGTGTACACAGTCCGTCTCACCGCCTGTACTTTGCAAGAAGTCCAAGTCGGTGAATCCGGCAGAAAACTAACTCACTATTACGCAGACTCAAACGTGACGCATTCAATAGCTGGGAAAACCTGGCGTGAGCTGCCAAATTCCGGATAGGTTTGTACGAAATAGGAGAGACACAAGAAAAACTGTTACAAACGATTTTATTTTTTTAAATTAACCGACTTGAACCAAGTCTACCCCTTGCCCATAATAGACAAAAGCAAACTTTGTACAAAAAATAATGTATGAGTCGAAGCAGAGTACATTATGGAGTGCAAATTTTGCTTGAGTCCATTATAGGCCAGGAGGGGGTACATTATTGCTATTATTTTATAGTTTTGGCAATGCCAATGAATTTGTGCTGGATAAGCTCATACATCAGTAATAATATAATATGCAATATTCTCTGTTCATTGTATACAACTTATTCCCGTGAATTTGATATTTACTAGTGCATCAGATGCCAGCCATATAAAACTATGATTTGACTGAAATTAATAACGTCAATGCAGTTTTCAAGTCTCTACATATGTCATTTATCCTGTTTAATAATTAGTGTGCCCTCAAAGCTTTAGCCAATCGGTTGGCTTAAACCTGCTGGTCTTTTTTCTAATTATTGCCAAACAGCCAATCAGGCGGAGAATAGCCCTAGCTTCAGACTCCCTAAGTTGCTGTAAATAATGAAATCAGATATAACCTCCCAAGCTACTCCACATTGCTATTTAAACTGATTCAACCTTGAGTCAAGAGAGTTCTCACTAACACCAGAAAATTGTACATATCACTTACACTGGTGTAGAGTAGATGCAAAGAAATTTCCAGAATGTTCTTAAGTGACTCAAAGACTGTGTGAGTGCACACTTGTTGAAAGGCAATATCCCAAACTGTCTACCGGTAGTTTTAGGGGGGTGAGTGGCCAGTCAGTACATTGTATATATACATGAAATATGAAGGTCCATCTCGAGAAATGCCAATGGCACTGTGTCTCTCACTTTAATATTTTCACATTTGTTATTACCATAGATTATTTGATATTTTTATATTTTAATACATATTTATCTTTCTGTTTCCAAGGTGATACAGGTAGTGTACACTCAGAGTCTGGTATTTCATACAGTGGTAAGGTAAGTATGTCCCCATATCAGGTACAATACATTTGTGCAACTGTAGTTTCTTTAAATTTTTATGAAGAGGGGGCACAAATGGCCCCTAACTGATTTCAGTTTTTTGGGTACATATAATAGGGTATCCAGACCGTGAAAATGTACCGGACTCCAAATGGAAAACTGGTGTTGGTTGCTCTCTAAGAGTATGTTATTTTTTAACCATGTGACCCAACAGAAAACAAAAACCTATTTGCCGAGGCCTAGGTTACAAAACATCATTAAGTCTTGGCGTAGCAAATTCCATACCAGGCTGTGCCTTGTCAGCCATTTGAATGTACACTTTCAGGTCACTCAAAATAGCAGGTGCTAAGGCCTGATGACCCCAAAATCCCATTTCACCAGGCTCATTCAAGTTATACTGAGAAAAAAGCCTGATTCCAAACCAATATTGGCATATCCCAAATCAGGTATTTACACTGTCTCTCTTTAGCACAAATATCTGACATTAAGCTCTATCAGACCAGTTGACCACCCATTAACGATGTTCCACTCAACCCAAAATATCCACTTGGAACCCATCCTCCATAACTGAGCCACAAAGTAACCCATTGAGATTCTTCCACTCAACCCAAAATAGCCCATGTAGAACCCAAGTTCCATAACCCAGCAACAAAGTAAACCATTGAGATTCATCCACTCAACCCAAATTTGCCCAATCAGAACCCAACCTCCATAATCCTGCAACCATGTAAACCATTGATGGAGATTCTTCAACTCAATAGAAAGTAGCCCAATCAGAACCCAACCTCCATAACCCAGCAACCAAGTAAATCATGGAGATTCTTCAACTCAACAGAAAATAGCCCAATCAGAACCCAACCTCCATAATCCTGCAACCAAGTAAACCATTGAAACTTTTCAACTCAACCCAAAATTGTCCAATCAGAACCCAGCCTCCATAACCCAGCAACCAAGTAAATCATTGAGATTCTTCCACTTAAACCAAAATATCCACTTGGAACCCAACCTCCATAACCTAGCAACCAAGTGAACCATTGAAACTTTTCTACTCAACCCAAAATTGCCCAATGAGAACCCAGCCTCCATATCCCAGCAGACAGGCCCTGTTAACCATTCCCTGTGTTCCACTTTACAGCCATACAACGGATATGAATCTCTGTCCATGGAAGAGAGGAAACAGTTGCTGATGAACACCTGTGGTGTCATATCAGAACATACCAGGAAAATGTGTACAAGGTAAGCAATGTAATACCAAACCTGGAATTCAAATGGGCCATGGTACAAACCAACCCACATGCGCAAACATGCATAGAACTATGTGTATTTCAATACGCACTTATACAGGTGGGTGTATTCAACCCTTTGAGGGCAAAGTCAAATTTTTCCACCGTTATAAAATATACCCAAGTCAATTTTTTTCAGATTTTTGCCAAAATTTTGATTAAAATTTGTAGCTTATTAAATATGATGTCCATTTGATCCAAGAAATTAGAGAAAAATTCATATAAAATTGTAAAAAGTTGCACTAAAATTTTGGAGGGAAAATTACAGCACTCAAAGCGTTAAATAAGATCATACCATATAATTCAAAATGCCACTATTTTAAGTTTTCCCTATATTTGCTATGATTGGGATGGCTTTTGAGCTACATCAAAAACCTGCTGTTTGCAGTGAACTACCAAAATCTCTAAAAAAGCATGCAGCTAATTCAAAGTGTTTTACATTACACCAGTTGGGGAGTGCAAGAGACTCAACACATTTTTGGACAGTTTTTGGTGTTTTCATTGACGTTACATAGACTCCATACTCTGCTAAGCTTTGGAACACTGATCAGGTTTCCCCACAAGAGGACTTTGAGGAGCAATCCACTCCTCTGTTTTTTGAGCAACCTGTTGGTATGGTTATAACTACATACCGTACTCATCCGAGTATAAGCCCCTGCTCGTGTATAAGCCCCCCTACTGATTTTAGAGGATTTTAGAAAATGTATTACATCCGTGTATAAGCCCCTACCCTAGTGTAACTCAAATACAGAAAGGTTAGGAGAGTATATTTGGTCATTTAACATGGTAAAATTACTTTTAGATAATAAAGAAACTATTAAAAGATGTTAAACAATGGGAAACTGGAGTTCCCTTGACAATATTGTAAGGAAAATGACACGTTTTTCCATACTATCTTGATTCTTTGACCCTGCTCACCCCCGTCGCCTAAATAGAATAGTCTCACTCACATCCGCCATTGTTTATTTTCATTCACGGCCCACGATGTTTCATGCTTGAAACATGCAATTTCTCTTGTTTGAAGCAATTTTTCATTTGTGAAGACTTTTCCTGGTGACTATTACAATTCCCACTGCTATGTTGTTGTTTTCACAAGATGTAGGCAGTTTGATACTGGAATATTGAGTTGCCTTTCCGTGTAGGCAATGCATGCCAGTTCACATTACTGACCCTGTTGATCAGCAGCATACATGACGTCTTTGTTTCAAGTTTGGGGTTTTTTTCGACGCTGAAATTTCACCAAAATTTCACTTCTGTATTCAGAGATTGTACAATCAATTTCTTTGGATGTGTAAGTCGATTTTGAAAGCGATAGAAAGATCGAGTGGTGTTGAAAAAAATCGTGCATAAAATTAGCATAAATTAAGCGTCCATGCCAGATAACATGGGGTTGCTCGAGTATAAGCCCCTCCCCTAGTTTTACTGCTGTTTAGTGTTGCCGAACCGGGGGCTTATACTCGCACAAGTACGGTAAATGAAGACATTTTCACAACAAAAGAGTATGCAAATTATAGCCTTTGTATCTACACACACTTTAGTATTGTTAGACATAAGAATGTGTCATGGAATGTTACCCATATAGCCATTGAGATGGAATGTGCCTTGGGGACAGAAATTAGAACTCAAATTTTTACAATTCTTTTCTGATGTATCACTTGTAGGGGCTCGTTTTAAAGCTCTTAGGGTAAGAAAAATTTCCACCATCTTTGTTTTTGGAAAATCAAAAATTTTACTTTTACCCCCTAACTTTACCACAAGGATGGCGGCTATTTTGAATTTCCAATATCGGTAAATGTTAGGTGATTTGTTTCTCTTGTACCAAACTTTGCACAGTGACCCCCGATTTTGATTTTTGACTTAGTGAGAGTATGTTTTGAAAGTTTCATTGAGGAAAGAGTTAACAACAGTGAGGCCTTTCACTTTCAATGCATACATGTATACTACCTTAATGTGTCTTGTTTCCTTCATTACAGATCTCACCGATGTCCTCAACACAGTGATGAACAAAGACGAGCTGTCAGAGCTCAGCTCTTAGGATCTTACGATGACACAGTCAGAATACGACCTGATGGGTAAGTATACCTTGCAGGTGACAACTTCTGATTTACCAAGACATTGTGTTGATACCCCAAGTTTGTAGCCCGAAATAGCTTCTACCGAAAAAAAAGACTATATCCAAAGCGGAACGGCAGCGTCACCTGACTTAATATGCGGTAGCACGACTTGTAAAACGCTATCAATATGGAGCGAAGTGAGTACAACAAACAGCATGTCACTAAATGTCCGAAAACTGGGGTCGTCTGAAAACTGTCACACTGAGTGTATTGTTATGCAAATTAACCAATAGTCAGGGTAAGTTAGGTTCCCACAGACTTTGAAATTCTCCCACTGTTTTTTTCATGGGGGATTTTATCTCATGCAGTTCTTGAGCCAGGGTAATCCCTGTATCTGGCCGCTCTGTAAGGGTGACCACTAAGACAGGTTTGACTTAAAATTAGAAAAAAATGTTTATGACAAGGTATCTAACCAGAGTTTGGATTTTCTTTTTAGAACTGTCGGAGAGACGGATGACATCCATGTAGATATTGACAGCTATGAAGATACTGAAAATTCTTTTCTACGCGATGCATTTACCTGGGATGGCAGCTCAGCTAATGCATCACCTGCTGATTCCAACTCAACAGCAAGTAAGTAACAACTGTTTTTGTTTTAAAGGGATAGTATGGGTAACTCTTGATGATTTTTTTCACTATTTCTGTTATGTATGTCAAGTACAAGTTCATGTTCCATTCCCTAGTGAATACGTATTTAGTTTGTCAGCACAACATCTACTTGTGTAAAATGCACTAGTATATTGTGTACATTTGAATTCTCATCTGAACCAGAATTCACTTGTCAACAATAACAATGCAGTCTACACATGTACAGGTTGAGTTGACAAGCTGAATACTGTATATCTCAACACACTTTGGGTAGTTGAACAAGAAACAGTAGCAGTCTGCGCATATTTGATGATTTATTTCACACATGTTGTGTGACAACTGCAAGTTATTGTTCTACTCCCAAAAGTATATTTAAATACCCAGTATTTACCTTGCCATCACAGCGTCTACACATGTAAAATGCACTAGTATATTGTGTACATTTGAATTCTAGTCTGCACCAGAATTCACTTGTCAACAATAACAATGCAGTCTACACATGTACAGGTTGAGTTGACAAGCTGAATACTGTATATCTCAACATACTTTGGGAGTAGAACAAGGAACTATGGTTGACATGTAAAACAAAAATAGTTTTAAAAAAATCATCAAAAACGATAGCTACTGGCCCTTTAAGGCTGGCACCAAGCGTTTCCAGCTCATGTTACTGGAATTCCTCCGGGAAGATTAATTGAATAGGGACAGGGACAACGGAAACAGTACAGGGGTTCCCATGTTATGTGTTACTCATTCCACATGACTGTACCGTACATATGGAAAGCATTAGCAATCAGGGTTCTCTGCAAGGGGATATTGAGGGATGGAATGAACACTCCTGTGTTTTTAGAGCGTTCTATTCATGTGTTCATTATGATTCAAAGGAATGCACACATCGTTATGTAAATTGCTACTGATTTGCTTTTCCGAGCTGTGGAGAACCCTGGCAATACTATACACCATGATCTCGTTTCAGTTTGTTCACTGATACATACGCATCAGGCATACAAATCCTAGTGAATTTTAGATGATGATATATTCTATTGTATTACCAGCAAAGCCAGTGAGTTTCAATTCCAGTGAAAAATTTTAAATGTTGAAAGGCAGAAAGTAAATCCATATTAAAAAATAGTAACCTACAGTTATTTGAATGCTGGTGTTTTGTACATACTTATGGAACATTGTGATAGGAGCAGTAAGAATGAATTGTAGGTGTAGACTCCACAATTGTTTAGCACCACCAATGTTTACAGTACAGTTACTTTTGTTTTAAAAGCATGGAGTTCCAAGAACTTGCTTGTCACGTTTTAAACTGTGACTATCAACATCTTGGCAATGGCTATTCTCAAGATGTAGTGAAATTACTATTTGAAAACTTTGTAAAGGCCCTCCTTGCTTAGTCTCAGTTTTCATGAGCTGTTTGAAATTACAGTAGTAGGAGCCTAGCGTAATTGCCAAGCGTAATCGTGAGTGTAAATCAGGTATAAAGCAGTGGTATCTAAGCTGATGAGGCAGATGGTATGGACATTCAAACTCGATTCAGAAAAAAGTGTCATGGTGTTTTAGTTTCTGCCATCGAATTAGCCTTGTAGGACAAATGATTAGATTCTTAGGATAATTTATTTCAGCTTTTGTCTTAAATCATGAGAAACTTAGGAATAGTGCATATCCTATGATGAGTCTGTCAGTGCAAATTCAGTCTATTCACAATCATTATGTTGGTCTTTTCTTCAAATAAAATCAACCATCACTACCTGGCGCCTGCTGGAAACATGCAGTGTCTTGGAAGGTTATATTTGATTGGTAGATTGTCACTATTCACAGCAACTTAAGGAGTATGTAACTTGAGCTATTGAGTAGCTTATTGGCTGTTTGGAAATAATTCTATGAAAACTGAGTTTCAGCTAACCATTCAGCTAAAGGCTTCCAAGACACTTCACAGTAGCCCAGCGCCTGTGAATAGGAATTTTATTCTTAAACTAGGGGGACTAGTGTTGTACTACAAGTCTGTATCCATATGTTTATTGTTATGTTAATAACCCATGGGGGACTAGTGTAGTATCGCAAAACTGTATCCACATATTTCATTATGTGGACTAATGTAATAGTATTAGTAATAGTATTTTTTATTATTATGTTATTAACACATAAGGACTATCGTAGTACTGTAACACTGTATCCACTTGTTTCATTGCTGTGTTAATAATCCAGGGAGACTATTGTAGCACTGCAACATTGTATCCATACGTTTTATTGTTATGTTATCAACATAGAAGGACTAGTATAGTACTGTTACACTGTATCCATTATGTTTTGTTATTATGTTAATAAAATATGAGGACTATCTAGTACTGCAACACTGTATCCATATGTTTTATTGTTATGTTAATAACATATAAGGACTAGTGTAGTATTGCAACACTGTATCTATAAGTTCTACTACATTGATCTATTATTATTTCACATTGAATGGACCACTTGCTTCTTAAATCAAGCATTTTTCGAAACCAAGCCAACCTTGCAAGTTGCTGGATAATATAACTGTTCTTCTATTTCAGGTACCAATAGTAACATCACCAAAAGACACAGAAAAAAGTCAAAACATCAACGACACAAGAAAACGAAGAGCTCATTATCTCATGAAAATATTGACTGAAATATGTAATTAGAAAATCGGCGCGCATTGAACTTTTTCATAAGTCTAGCGCCCTCCTGTGGCCACTGTGAATTTGAAGTAAAAGCGAGGCCACTGGGAAAAACCTGGGCAGCAGCTGGGAGGGTTTTCCCCAGTAGCCCTGGTTTGACTTCAAATTGACAGTGGCCACAGGAGGGCGCTAGACTTATGAAAAGGGTGTTTCAATGTTTATTGATCCAGTGGATCCAAGAAAATGGCATTGATTTCCTTTGCTACTTTTGTTGAAATTTAGTTTTTGTTTTCCCCTGAGAATGCACAAACCACAAAGGAAGCTATCGGTTTACATGTCATGTGATTACGTCCGACACCCCCTCCCCCTATGTTGTGAACTTCCTCATTTTGTGTACATGGTTTCAACCTCACCATGGAAAACAATGGGGTTTAACCAGACTGCTTTGAAAATGGGTTGACAAAATTTGACAAGTTTAGTTTGCAATCTGGAGTGCTTGTCACAGTGTTGTATTTATATTTTTCCTTTTTTCACCACTCTGTATACATGGACACTCAACTCTCTCGATTTTTTTTTCAAATTCATACAAAATTTGTTTTGTTCTTCTAGATTATTTTCAACAGAAATAAACTTGGATATCATTACAAATTACAGAAACACAATCGTTTTCTTCTGTTTGTTGGTCTCCGCAGACAAAGTCCGGGGGACTTATGGTTTGGGTTCCATGCGTCCACCTGTCTGTCCGGCCAAGATATCTCAGACATGTCTGAGCCAATTCTGTTCTAACTTTGCACAAGGATAATACTCTGTTGTATACATCGTCACATCCATTGTTTGACTGTGGCGTGCATAACCAGTGCTAATTTGCATAATTAGTAATTTTTGAAAAAGAGCTCTGTTTCTAGAGAGACTGTCAAGTTTGATGAAATTTAGTACAGAAATTTAGTACATTTAAAAACAGTATCCCTGTGAGAAGATGTGGGTGGTCACGATTATAGTTTTTGACAGTTTTTTTTTTTTTACAAATTTCATAGTGTTTTAATGTATAAAGTTCAGCCCAGCTATTTACAGTTGTACAGAATAACATTGGCATTTCACCCATCTACTTGGTTAACCCTTTGAGCGTCAAAGTCAATTTTTGTCACCTTTATAAAATGTACCCCTCTCTATTTTTTCAGATTTTTGGTAAAATTTTGATTAACAAGTCATCGTTGATGACACAGTCCCCACTTGTTAATGGGTGCTTTGATTACAGGTCCTCAGAGAGGATAGAGTCCTCTTCATTAGGTCTGTGATAAAAATACTTTTGAATAAATTCGCTTGATAGATGTCTGTTCAGGACATGAAAAAATCTTAATAAAATGGCCACATGGTGGCCATATTGGATCGAATCACAAAACAAATCAATGTGCATATGTATGACATAGGTCAATGTCCTTGTACCAACTTTGATTAAAATCGGTTGAAATATGCCTGAGTTATGGCTTTGTACATGAAAAAATCATAACAAAATGGCCGCACAGCAGCCATATTGGATCGTATCACAAAACAAATTAACATGCATATGTATGACATTGGTCAATCTCCTTGTACGAACTTTGAATAAACTTGCTTGATAAATGTCTGAGTTATGGTTCTGGACATGATAAAACGTAATAAAATGGCCACACGGCGGCCATATTGGATCGTATCACATAACAAGTCAATGTGCATGTGTATGACATAGGTCGATGTCCTTGTACCAAGTTTGAATAAAATTGGTTGAGATATGCCTGAGTTATGGTTCTGTACATGAAAAAATCGTAACAAAATGGCCGCACGGCGGCCATATTGGATCGTATCACAAAGCAAATTGATGTGCATAGCTATGACATTGGTCAATGTCCTTGTACCAACTTTGAATAAAATCTGTAGAAACATGCCTGAGTAATGGCTCTGTACATGAAAAAATCGTAATAAAATGGCCGCCTGGCGACCATATTGGATCGTATCACAAAACAAATTTACGTGCATATGTATGACATAGGTCAATGTCCTTGTACCAACTTTGAATAAAATCGGTTGAGATATGCCTGAGTTATGGCTCTGTACATGAAAAAATCGTAACAAAATGGCCGCACGGCGGCCATATTGGATCGTATCACAAAAATAATTGACGTGCATATCTATGACATTGGTCAATGTCCTTGTACCAACTTTGAATAAAATCAGTTGAAACATGCCTGAATTATGGCTCTGTATATGAAAAAATCGTAATAAAATGGCCGCCTGGCAGCCATATTGGATCGTATCACAAAACAAATCGACGTGCATCTGTATGACATATGAAGTAATCCTTGTACCAAGTTTGAATGAATTCGCTTCAGGCATCTCTGAGATATCTGCGTGAACGGACGGACGGACGGACGCACAGACGCACGCACGCACGGACGCACGCACGCACACACGCACGGACATGACCAAACCTATAAGTCCCCCGGACGGTGTCCGTGGGGACTAAAAAGTGTAGCCAATGAAATGTGATGTCCATTTGGTAAAAATTCTCGAAAAAATTACAGAAATATTCATAACAACTACGGTAGTAGAATGTTGTACTAAAATTTTGGCGGGAAAAATACAGCACTGAAGGGTTGAACCTGTATTACTCGCAAACCATTTATTCAATAGTGTAGTTGTTATTGTACTATCGTTAGCCAATGTGTCTCGCCTTTGTCTGTCCAACTTGTGAAGTGCGACAACATGATATCGTCGTACACAGCAGCCAAATATTGACAGCAATACAAGTACAATGCATACTGTGCGTACCACAACTATAGAAGAAACAGGCTGTTGACTGGTGGGTGCTACTAAGCCAAAAAAGGCCAATTAGTACCAGAGTTTTCTCCACATGCAGGCCCATGGGCGATTATTTAGGGGGGGGTGCTTATTTTGGATTTTAGTTTTGCTTGATCTTTACCAGTGACATCACAATTTGCCTGGCCCTTACACTAAAAATTACCTATGAGCTGTCATCATGATGACTGTTGTGTGGCAAACAAAATAAAAATATAGGTTTCTGGCTTCCTGACTGCAGCTATCAACATCAGACACCCCTACCAGGGGTTTCATTAAGAGCCGGCAGCCGGCGAAATTGACCGGTTACTCTCAAGATTTCGCCGGCTACTTTTTCGGAAAATTGAACTCTTTCATTGGCTAAAACATTTTTTACCTTCTGAAATGATACGGACAAGTTTCACAAGCTGAACGTACAAATTTTCATATCCTATATCAAGGTTCTTACTTTGCATACCCATATAGTCAAATAACCTTGAGGGTCTTTGATTCTATTTGCGAAATATGGTAATGATTGTTAATTTTTATCATCATTGTTATATAAATTATCCTTTTTGCCTCCCCGGTGGTATAAAAGTTCATCATCTACAGATTTCCATACAAAACATCAGGGTTCTTAATTTTAAGCATAACATTATACATTAATGAAAAGTTTCTCATTTACTGTGCTTAAAATATGAGTGTTTCATCCAGGGTGGCATCAACAAGGGGGATTTTCCCCCTTTACCAGAAAATTGGGGGGGGGGGGCATTTCACCAGTTCATGTGTTCTACGTGTACCTCTAAGGTGTGACTGGCACATGGGGGAGGGGGAGTGGTCCCCCTTGACAAATTAATTTGGGGTGCCAACATTTCAACAGAGGGGGAATCCCCTATCCCCCTGTCTAGATGTAACACTGTATAATTTAATATTATCTACATATCAAATTTATATCATTAATAATAGTGAATTATTATAGTTTACCTTCTAAAAGCATAGAGGCTCTAAAAACTTCAGTTTTCTTTGTTCAAAATATCGTCAACATTACCACATTTTATCATTTTTAATTATAAATTATCATATCTAATCTCCCAGGAAAATGGCTTTTATGATATGAACACAAATTGCCCCAGAACACTCCTGACAATTCTCCTGAAAATACTATCAAGTGACTGTGAGCTGTAAAAAGTGAATTTCAGCTCATTTTTCAGGGTTTCCGGCCTTCGGGACCCTCCCCCGACGATGACCGCTTTGTGGTCATGGCAGCTGCAAGCCGCCTACTTTTCCATTCTGGCCCCCTACTTCAAACTTAAAACTTAATGAAACCCCTGCCCTACTGTATTGAAAATAACTGCAAATGGAATGATCCTGAGATAGACATTGATACATTGTAGCAGTTTATGTTTAGACGTCTTTTTGTATTGTATCATGTACGTCATTCACAGATCAGAGAAAGTGTAACATTGTTTCCCTCTGAGACACAGGTCGATTTATCAGAATTGGCTGAGGAAAAGATCAAAAAAGAAAAAGAACTTATACACAACATTTAATTTACTCCATATTTGTTACTATATGAGCTTCAACTCAAATATAAGTTCTTGCTGGTCGTTGGTTACTCTACCAAATTAATGCTCTGGGCGTTTATTAAGCTCCAGGTGTGGCCCTTACAATTTACCCATTTTTTGAATAAACGCCCTGGGCCCATTATCAGAAAACTCCACAAATAGGTCCACAGTGTGACGCCTTGCCACAAATTACGGCAAACGTGGTTTGTGGGAAATTGTCCGGTTTTTAGCTCCCATAGCCATATGTATATATGGCAATGGAAGCTATTCTTATAGGCTAGGGAAATGTCTGTATGTATGTATGTCTGTATGTCTGTACGTCTGATGTCTGTATGTCTGTATGTCTGTCCGTCAACATCAAAAACTCCAAAACCGCTGTACATTTCATCTTGATATTGGTGTGTACATGGATGATGGGCTGTAGATGAGATTTTGTTCAAATGAAGTTGTCATTGCCAAAAATATGCAAATTAAGTGAAAAAATGTAAAAACAGTCAAAATTGAAAAAACGCAATAACCACTGAGCAGATTACATGAAAAATTAGCATGTAAGTACTTTGGGCTGACATGAAATGATTGTGCACATCTTGGGTCAGTATCTTGGACTTGCTATTTTTCATGATTTTTTTTGTAATTTTCTCCCATTTTTGGTCAAAAATCTCCTGCTCTGAAACCACAAGTCCGATTGATTTGAAACTTGGTATGGAAGTGCATAGGAGTGACCTTTCCCAAATTTGGGCAAATCGTGGTGAAATTTGCATATCTTTAGTTTACACGTCCATAGACTCCCATGTATAAGGCAGATCTCCATAGACTCCCATGTATAAGGCCACGAAAAATAAAATTTAGTTTCTCATCGTATTCATATTGCAAAAAGGATGCAGTGACACAATTTTTAGTCCCCACAGATGAAGTCAAGTGAGCTTATAGATTGGGTCATGTCCGTCTGTTAGTCCATCCGTAAGTCCATCCGTTCACGCATATATCTCGGATATTTTGACAAAATGTCATGTGACCTTGATGACCTTTGATCTCAAATATACATATTTGTCCATAACTCAGTAACCACAAGTGCTACAGCCTTCATGTATGGTATGATGGGACACCTTATGACGTCACATTCTGTACCTCATTAATTATGTGCATATCTAATTTTGAGCGAGCCAATAGAGCTAGAGGTCTGATTTTTGGTACATAGGGATAACTTAGCAAAACAATTTTTTGACAAAATGTCACGTGACCTCGGTGACCTTTGACCTCAAATATACATATTTGTCCATAACTCAGTAACCACAAGTGCTACAGCCTTCATGTATGGTATGATGGGACACCTTATGACGCCACATATCGTACCTCATTAATTATGCGCATATCTAATTTTGAGCGAGCCAATAGAGCTAGAGGTCTGATTTTTGGTATATAGGGATAACTTAGCAATACAATTTTTTTGACAAAATGTCACGTGACCTGGATGACCTTTGACCTCAAATATACATATTTGTCCATAACTCAGTAACCACAAGTGCTACACCCTTCATGTATGGTATGATGGGACAGCTTATGATGCCACATATTGTACCTCATTAATTATGCACATATCTAATTTTGAGCGAGCCAATAGAGCTAGAGGTCTGATTTTTGGTATGTAGGGATAACTTAGCAATACAATTTTTTGACAAAATGTCACGTGACCTCGGTGACCTTTGACCTCAAATATACATATTTTTCCATAACTCGGTAACCACAAGTGCTACACCCTTCATGTTTGGTATGATTGGACACCTTATGACGCCACATACTGTACCTTAATAATTATGCGCATATCTCATTCTGAGCGAGCCAATAGAGCTGGATGTCTGATTTTGGGTATATAGGGATAACTATAGGAGAGAAATTATTTGACCAAATGTCATGTGACCTCGATGACCTTTTACCTAAAATATATGTTTATGTCAATAAATAAGTGTTATGTCCTTTGTATTTAGTAGGATGGGAGACCTTATGACAACACACGCTTTACCTCATTAATTATGTACACATCTAATTCTGGGCAAGCGAATAGAGCTAGAGATCTGATTTTTTGGCATATAGGGATTAATTAGCAATATAATTTTTTTTTTCAAAATGTCATGTGACCTCGATGACCTTTGACCTTGATTATACATATATATGCATATTTCAGTAACCACAAGTTCTATACCCTCCAATTTTGATAGGATATTAGACCTTAAGATGTCACATCTTGTACCTCATTTATAATGCGCATATGTATTTCTTGGCTGGCCAATACTGCTAGAGGTCTGATCTTTTTTCCCGATTTAGAACCATAACTTAGACATGCCACATGTGTTTCAAATTGGGAACAACGACATAGACCTATGTGCCCATAGATCTCAACATATACACTCCAGTGATACTTCTTAATGACCATATTTTCCTGCCCCATCAAGACTAATACTCCTTTTACAAGTGGGGACTATGTCATTGTAAATGACTTGTTGAGTTAATGGTTGTATCACAGTATTCGATATATCTCATTCTGTATTTTTAACCATTTTATATTCTGAATAATTACATTAAACATATTTCACTGTCTCCAGTACATTTCATTTAAGTATTTTCACTTCATGCACTTTATCCCTTTCACACATGTTCAAATATCTGACCAGAGAACAAACACTAAATAGTCCAGGATTGGAGCTACAGTGTCATTGACGCTATTTTTTTTACCGCCTTCAACCTACCCTTTCAAAAATTGAATGAACTTAAAACAATATAACGCCATTTTAACCTTATTGAGAGATTTCTAATCATCTTTCGCCCCCGTCTCATCATGAAATTTCCATTGACGGAGGTCAAAGTCAAGGGTGAGTGCTCGGTAACAGGACGAATCATGAACAAACTTCGAAAGATTAGAGTGAAATCATAACTCATGTCCGACTATTTCTTTAGTCTTATGTGATGACAAAATCATGCTGGAGATACGATCATCCTGTGACTATCTGTCTCTACCACTAACACTGTGAATTGTCATCCCATTGTACCCTGGTCACAAATGAGGATTGTTTTCACGCTCCAGTTTTTATGATTGTCCGAAAGCTCGCCAACGATTTTCTTATATGTCTTTTTTGTTGTTGGAAACTAATGTCTGTCAACAGCTATTTTGAAAGAAAAGGTTATGATTTATTACACAAAGCGTTGGGATATTCTAAGCGTTCAAAACGTCGCTTTGGTTATCGACTTTTTTGTTTCCTTGAATTATTTATCGGCGACGGTCTCTGAGGTCGTGAGAATGTCCACGGAGTAAAGATGAGGTCTTGAGATAAATTCAAGTCTTGTATTCAACTGCCGTCCTAATTTAGAACTGATAGAGTTTGCTCTGAAAAGACGTACGCAATATACTTTGAGATACGGGTGCAATGTCACAAGTTTGAAGTCATACCGAAGGGTCACCTTTTGTGACAGGTAGGCGTACAGATGTACTTTTTACAGCAACGCGTATCTTTGTCCGATATTCGTCCGACATATGCCATTATAAAGACTGCCTAGAACGAGAGTCAAATAAAAAAAAAATCATATAAAAATCACATTGGCCCGATGATCCAAGGATTCATCGATTTCTTGGTGTGGTGCGGAATCTTCCCTTTCACTATGAGAGAGTAAAATGTCTTTATTGTTTTCAGATATCACAAATGCTGGCAACTTCTTCAACCACTGTTGAAGCCAATTTGTCTACAGAGACTGGTCCTGTAACCTGTTAAAATGAATTTCTTGATGTCATCTGCAAGGTAAAATTCCAACACTTTTGAATTTTCATTTGAAATATAAAGCGCAAACAAACACACCAAATACTGCAAAGTATCGTATTGGGGGATTCATTCAGTTTTGACTAATAACATAATGGCCTCTATATCATGACAAGAATGTCCATTTCATGTCCGAGTCCGCGGGAGAGTTAAGTTGGATATGTGACTCGCGTTTTCAAACGAAAAATAAATATTGCATGGCAAAGTAACACAAAAAAACACTGATCTGGCGAAAACGCAATAACAGCAACACAATTGAAAGAAAAAAGAGCAGAATTTCAAGTTTCGGTAAATTTTAACTTCGGTAACTAGCTTCCATGATACCAACATTTGAACACCGACATCACCCAATCTTGATTATTTGTCTTTGAAGATAATTGTTGAAAATTTCCTTGAGGAAAGTTTGACCAAAAATGTAGGTCTTACAATTTCAATTCAAGCACTCAACTATCACAGTAAAAAGCACACTGAAAGACCGGAAAAGGAACTGCGATATCTCAGATGACCCCCCCCCCCCCGGGTCACTCCACGCCGACTTTGGTACAGGTGTGGCCAGGACAGATCAGACTACAAATTTAAGCACAAACTCTGCACTATCCGGTATCGGGGGTCACAAAATGCGTTTTGGCCCAAATCCCAGCTTCAAAACTTTACATTTTCGACAGAATGATGGGCCAAACTGTGTTGGGGCTAAAACATGGATAAACAGTCTACAAGAGGAAAGAAGGGAAGAAGGAACTGTTGTTGCAGTAACCCTGGTAAATGACCTCCCTTAATGAAAGCCGAAGGGCGTGTATGCTTATAAAGTGCGATACTGAACACGTACTGAATACAACTACGAAACATAATATCTATGTGTGTTTACGATTTCGAGCTAACAGAGAGAGAGAGAGAGAGAGAGAGAGAGAGAGAGAGAGAGAGAGAGAAATTCGACTCGGTATACTCGTGTTCCTGAGTGAATTTGGAGCTAGAGATTACGCCAGGATTCATTCACAGAAACTGAATGTGATGCGTAAAATTTAAGAATATTGTCCCACTTCAAGTGTTGGCAAAGATGCCAACTTAAAAAATGATAGAAATGTGAAGTTTTGAGATGGAAGAAAACAAGAGGTTAGTTTTTAACTCAGATTGATACACAATCATCGTACTCATTCAAGCGCTCTGTAAGTACTTTATCTGTTTAGCTCCCTGGAACCCATCGTCGCAAATGTGGACACATAATAATCTATGTTTTCATTTGTTCAAATGTTTCTGCCGGAAGGTCAAATGACACTATTGCACACAATCTTCCAGTTCTTGAAGTATAAGCCTAGATAGTGTAGATTCTGTCCTGTGTGTGGACTGGTTTCATGGCTGGTGGTAACTTGAAGTCAATGGCACTTGATTTGCTCGTGACCTACTTCTTTGATACCCGATTTTCTTGTAAAGTCTACAGTTTCATAATTAAGTCTTCTAAATGAAACTGAGTGTTAACGTTGTTGTTTCTTTACAGAGAAATATTATTCTGAGAATTTCAACTGAATGTGCCCGCGTGTGAAAATTTCGCTTGTCGAGACGGTCATCATAACTGCTGGACTAAGCATTGACAATACAATGGGTGCTTTACACTTTTAGCTTACAATGCGCAGAATTCTGCGCGTCTATTTTCATCTCATCATTCATGATTTTACGACTGTCTCTGGTACAAGGTGACTTTGCTGTAACTATGACATGACCGGGGAATCAAACGACGATGTCCTTGCGTTCTGACATCAAACAACGTGTCTGTGACCAATTGCCTTAGGTAAACAGGCTTTTCAAATTTCCAGTGATGCTGTCGCTCTCTTCCTACAAATAGAATCTTTTAGGCAACAGTTACCATGGTTACAAATAACGACGCCAATTTCAAAGGGAACAAAGACGAGGAATTCCCCTTGCATAAAGTTCCCTTAAAGGCATGCGTACGCTAGTATGCTTGTGTATGCTGTGAAGGAGTCGCACTTCATTTGTCGGGTCGCACTTATTTTCAACCGGCCAGAATTATTGACGTTATACTTCAAAAAGTCAGTACACTCAGTAGCCAAGCAGAAATACGATACTTCTGCGCATGAGTAGTTTTAATATGCGAATAGCCTGCGGCTATTTACATTTTCATCGGACAGGGCGGGACTGGCCTATGACAAACTGCAGTCTGATGATTGAGAAGGGCTGTGCACAGGCGCATGCTTGCGTGTTATTGCAAAACACAAATACGACACCTAATTACGGGGCCGTCGATAATTAACGCTGGCACGAGACCAACAAAATTCCATCAGATAGGCCTCCCCCAACCTCCTTGTGCCTTCAGGTGTTACCGAACGCAGCACAATCTGGCCGATTCTCTCGGTGTCTGTGTTTCTGTGTCGTCCATTCGAGTCACGCGTCTCAGTAAAGATCTCTCTATGTTTGTGTATCTTTAACCCCTCTGCTTGTGTTGTTAAATGGTTCTGTTCTCCCTTTCAGCTTCTCTTTCTTTGCCTATTTGTCTTGTTTGTCTGTTTGTCTGCCTCAGTGTGTCTGACCGTCCGTATGTCTTCACCCTTTTTCACTTACATGTTTCTCAAGTGTGAAAATGTGCACTTCCATGTTTCTCAAGTGTGAAAATGTGCACATGTGTGAAATATGTTATTCCTGGTGGGTGTTGATCTGTGATTGCACTATAAAGTGTGAAAGAGGCTCCCCACCTAACTATCCAAAATGTTTTTGTGTCGAGTTTGTGTTTGGTTCGTTTCAAAAATGTGTTCCTACATTCTTATCCGATTGTTTGTGTTAATAAAAAATGTTTGTTTCGCCTCGGATATTTGTAGGGAAGTTTGGATTAGTGTGTACGGTAATGTTTTGTTTGTGTGGGGAAAGCTTATGGCGAGACGCAGCCGGACCTATGTTGTTACAAACGTTGATAGAGTCGCCCTTTAACGCTTGCGTTTCGAAACCCGAGTGTGGTTTCTCATCAGTCGCAGTGTAGATTCTTTCCTTTGTTTGGTTTGTGAAAAATTATTTTAATGTGTTTTAGTGATCTTGCTCATCGAATAGCGAGGCAAGAATGTCAATGTTTGGGTCTCGTTGTGAGTCCATTTGGTGGTCTGATTTGTTTGTTTTTTGTTCCTCCACTTCTGTGAATTTTGTTTTGACTAGTGTGTCTTTTAGGTTTTTGTTTCTCTTGTAGGCAATGATCGGTGATTCTGGAAATACGTTTACGGTGATAGCTCTCCGTAATATACGTTTGTATATACGTTTACGTATAGCTCTCCAAGGCCATTCATTTTGTTGACTAGGTAAACATTTTTACTGTTACCTGGGTAATGAATAAACACTCTGTACCATGCTTACGACTGTGTAATCTCATGTTTAAAAGGAGGGGTGTGACAAAACAAATAGTTATCTTCCGTATAGGCTTTTCATCCTACGTAGAGTATGAAAAGGAAGGGGCCTGTACCTACAGAGTTTGCGGGTCGTAAAACCGGGTGGGAGAATTGTTGGCCGAAGGTCAGCAGTATTGTCAGAACAGGTCTGTATTTTACATAATCATACATCGACTAAAAAATCTGACGCAACGAGGTCGGCATCACTTTATTTCTTATATAGTGAATTACATATTCAAATATCCCAAATTAACACGATTGGAACTAATTTGGGATAATTGGACGGTGGAGTAATGTCTTTAAAATCTGCAAATGTAATCTCATCTGCTTTTCTTTTTACGTTACACACTTGTTGTTATGAGTAATTTGTAATGTTGAGACATCAAGCCATACAACACCTAACATTTTTGAGAACTTTGAAAAATATGAATATCCAATAATTCCAAATTAGTTCTAATCGTGCTCTATGCGCTCCACATTAAAAAGTGAAAAAGTGACAACAATAAAAATGTACAGTGAAAATTAACGACTTATAAAAATCATAAAACTTACGTATAAACTGACTTTAAAATATAACTTATACTTCGACTTCAGAATTATCAAGTATCTGAAGGTCTGACCGTAATGAGTGACTCCAGGAAAAATGAAGTCGCTCAATATTTTCCAACAAATACTGAGGTATTCTCCTGCCAGGGTACTAATCGGATCATGAAAATACATTACTAAGAAGCACATTTAGTTTCCTTCAAAGACGCCGTACTGCAAATTTAACTTTTGAATTATCTTTTTGTCAGGCTTAAAATTTAAAACAAAACACCATGGAATGGTCCTGGGTAGTTCCTACTCCAACAACTGCTGACTTTAGGCCAACAATTCCCCCACCTGGTTTTACGATCCGCAAACTCTGTGCGTACAGAGCCCTTCCTTTTCATGCTCCCGTCGGAATCAAAAGCCTACCGAAGATAATTATTGCTTTGTCACACCGCTTTTCAAAACGTCAGACACCACAGACGTAGGTGTATTATAGAGTTCTATCGCTTACCCAAGTAAACAGCAATAAATATGGAGATAGTCGACGAAAGAGATGGCCTTGGAGACATATCCCTTGTGATCTTGAATTGCTATTTTACAGTTCACCACCCTAAAGGAGGGCTACATTTCACACATTTGCACATGTTCACACCTGAGAAACATGGAAGTGAAAGAGAGTGAAGACAGAGAGTCAGACACAAGCAGTGGCGGAAAAATAGAGACAGACAGAGACAGACAGACAGAGACAGACAGGCAAAAAGAGAGACAAACAGAGACAGAGAGAGTGACAAAAAGATCGTTGATGACACAGTCCCCACTTGTTAATGGGTACTTTGATTACAGGTCCTAAGAGAGGATAGAGTCCTCTTCATTAGGTCTGTGATAAAAATACTTATGAATAAATTCGCTTGATACATGTCTGAGTTGTAGTTCAGGACATGAAAAAATCGTAATAAAATGGCCACATGGTGGCCATATTTGATCGTATCACAAAACAAATAAATGTGCATATGTATGACATAGGTCAATGTCCTTGTAGCAAATTTGATTAAAATTGGTTGAGATATGCCTGAGTTATGGCTTGTACATGAAAAAATCATAACAAAATGGCCGCACAGCAGCCATATTGGATTGTATCACAAAACAAATTAATGTGCATATGTATGACATTGGTCAATGTCCTTGTACCAACTTTGAATAAAATCTGTCGAAACATGCCTGAGTAATGGCTCTGTACATGAAAAAATTGTAACAAAATGGCCGCACGGCGGCCATATTGGATCGTATCACAAAAAAAATTGACGTGCATATCTATGACATTGATCAATGTCCTTGTACCAACTTCGAATAAAATCAGTTGAAACATGCCTGAGTTATGGCTCTGTACATGAAAAAATCGTAATAAAATGGCCGCCTGGCAGCCATATTGGATCGTATCACAAAACAAATCAACGTGCATCTGTATGACATATGAAGTAATCCTTGTACCAAGTTTGAATGAAATCGCTCCAGGCATCTCTGAGATATCTGCGTGAACGGACGGACGCACACACGCACGGACGCACGCACACACGCACGGACATGACCAAACCTATAAGTCCCCCCGGACGGTGTCCGTGGGGACTAAAAAGATAGGTAAAAGGAAGGAGAACAGATCCGTTCAAAACAACAACAAAAACATAAGCAGAGGGACAAATATACACAAATCTTTACATGTGACTCCAACAGCGACACTGAAACGCAGACTTAGAGAGAATCGACCCGATTGTGCTGCGTTCGGTTACACCCGAAGGCACATAGCTTGCACACAAATTTCTTCGTTCATGGGGCAAAGAGATGAGAGATTGTTTCGTTTGGAGTGCATCACCAACGCATAAAAGATTTTCTTGTTTTTCCATTACTCAGGGGGATAGGCTATGTTGAGGTGAATGCTTATATCTTAGGAGTAAATTTTAAATAGTGTACATCTGGGTAGTAAAGTATAGTGACATGTCGAACAGACATAGGTCTGTCAAACGTTTTTCTACTCTAGAAATCACTTTTGAAAGTGAATTCATCGTGAGTCGAGTTTGCTTAATGTATAGTTTTGGCATTTGAAGGACTTGTTCCTTATCTTGGTTCTGTAGGAGCGTGTTTGCGTATCAGTAATTTAAACATCACGCCATCTTCACTGATATTTCCATTTCGTATAAGAAATTTCGGGGTTTTTCGGGGTTTTTTTTGGTTTTTTTTTGTTTTGTTGTTGTTGTTGTTTTTTAGGGGGTCTCATCTAAAACAAAGGAATTACGTTGGTCGGGCGCCAGCTTTAATTATCGACGGCCCGTATTTGTGTTTTGCAATAACGCCCAAGTATGCGTCTGTCCAAAGTTCCTTCCAATCATGGACTGCGGTCTGTCATAGGGCAGTCACGCCCTATCGGATGAAAATGTTAATAGCCGCAGGCGATTCGCATATCAAAACTGCTCATGCGTACAAGCATCGTATTGCTGCTTGGCTACCGAGTGTACTGACTTTTTGAAGTGTCACGTCATAATAATAATCTTTACGGCCCTGATACGGGTTTTGCGGACCGAGGTTGTGCGGCGGAAGGGCCCGAGCGTGCGAGGGCCCGTACGCCGTACGACCGAGGTCCGCAAAACCCGTATCTGGGCCGTAAAGATTTTATCATATACCTTATTGAACGTTTGTGATATGTTTCAGTATTTATCAATAAAATTTTGTTAAAGTTATAGGCGTAATTTAAAAAAAAAAAACATGAGCCACGCAACTTTGCGGATTAATATGTACGATGTTGTCATTTGTTCTGTTGTGGAACGCGTCACGAGCTTCTTCTATGCGAACGCCAATGTCACTACAGAATGAGCACAGATGAGTAGTTGATCCTGCTCGTTAAAATACACTTTCTCAGCAAAAGATTGAGAGGAGGCTATCAAGCACTTGTTTTAAACCAATTTTGATCGGAATAAGATTCGAACTGTCTACAATTTGTTTCAAAACTACGAGCGAAGCGCATAGAAACGGGTTCGAATCTCGCGCTGACGTGCTTTCGAATGGAAGTTACGTGGATAGCAACGCGCGTAGCAACGACAACGAAAAAGCTCGAAAAAGCGCGCACACTACCTTATTTGGGCAAAGTGTGCCGGTCCGTGATACGGCAACTTATTACACACCTGTAAGAGCGCCTTTTCCCATAGGTTTACAAGGGTACGTGAATCTAGGTATATGATAATTGAAAATAAGTGCGTCTCGACAAACGAATTGCGACTTCCTTATAGCATACGGCTGTATGATCAATAGATGTAGAACTTTTACAAGCTTACGCATGCACTTAAGGGAATTTTATGGAGGCCGAAATTCCCTGTCTTTGTTCCCTTTGAAAGTGGTGTCGTTACCCTTAGGCACTACTTCGAATCATAACATTTTATTTCTTATATAGTGGATTACATATTAAATATACCAATGTGCTTAACATTAAAAAGTGAAAAAAAAATGACAATAATAAAAATGTACAGTGAAAAGTAACGACTTATAAAAATCATGAAATTATCAAAACGGCATACAAAACTTATGTATAAACTGACTTTCAAAGATAACTTTTAATCCGACTTCAGAATTATCAAGTATCTGAATGTATGACGGTGATAAGTTCCATAAACGAGGCGCACGAATTGAAAGGGCTCTGTTAGTCTCTCTCTGAGAGAACGTGCTTGGCGACGGATGGGTTTGCGATCCCACGTAAAACGTACGAAACCATGTTAGAGCAGAAAGACAGCCACTGTTGCCATTTACAAGTAAAAAATCGCATCGGTGCGCATGCGTTGTCCTACAAATCGTCTGCGGAGGTTTCACCGGACGTTGATCCCGGTGACCGTCTTTGGTTGGGTTCCTCGATGTATATGTCCTTACATGTTACAGCAAATTTGTAACGCACATAATTTATTGTGTAATAGCGTGCCTTTACATCATACGCAATAAATGATGCGAAAACCTTGCCTCTTTCCTTCTGGCCCATGCCAAGGTTCAGGAACGCCTCTACGTAATTTACCTGTTATTGTATCTGTTGAGACAAGACTGAACGGAATGTAAGTGTGAACCGAGTGACCTCTTTTACCTTGACTTCACAAAACAAATAATCTTGTCTAAGTAAGGGGGTATACAAAACGAAGACCGAAGATCGAAGACCGAAGACCGAAGATCGAAGACCGAAGACCGAAGACCCTGAATTTGGATTAAAGGCACGATGCACTCTAACCGGCAAGGACGGATCGAACGTTATAATATTTAGTACGCAGTAATTACGCTGTTTCAGACATAATACACGCCAAATTACCATCGCATCGGAATCAAACTGAAACACTCGCCTGCGCGACTTGATAACGATGGCGGCTAACATTTCAAACACAATACACGAAGTTCAACCGAAATACGGCGAATATGGCCCCTAAATACGGAGATATCACAGTTCTTTGATTTGTACTTTTGACTTTGACAGATACGGCAAGCCGCTAGTATTGGTTTCGGATTGTAATTCTCAAATAGGCGCAACTATTTTAAGTTTTAATGTTTCATATAGCCATTTTTGATATAGTTGTGGATGAATAACTCTCTCCTTGACGAAATGAAATAATCCCGACGAAAATGGACGATTTTTACGAGAGATATGCCAGGGTCTTCGTTTTGTACATTTGGACTTGAAAAACGCCCAAAATTAGTAGGTTTTTCTTAAATTACTCCAAAAATATACGTCCAAATTTTGTTTTTGGTACGGAATTGACTTCCTCCCACTATTCGTCACAAAATGAACCAATACCGACAATGAATGATCCTTAAATACCGGAGATATCAAGGGTCTTCGTTTGTACTTTTGACCTTACAGATACGGTAAGCCGATGGCATTCGTTTGTGATTCCGATTCTCAAATAAACGTAACTATTTTAGGTTTAATGTTTCATATGGCCATTTTTGATATATATGTGGGTGAATAACTCTCTCCTTAACGAATTGAAATAATCCCGACGAAAAATGGACGATTTTTACGAGAGATATGCCAGGGTCTTCGTTTTGTACATTTGGACTTGAAAAACGCCCAAAATTAGTAGGTTTTTCTTAAATTACTCCAAAATGTACGTCCAAATTTTGTTTTTGGTACGGAATTGACTTCCTCCCACTATTCGTCACAAAATAAACCAATACCGACAATGAAGTGCCCTTAAATACAGGAGATATCAAGGGTCTTCGTTTTGTACTTTTGACTTTGACAGACTCGGATACGGTACTTGCCGCTGGCATTAGTTTCGGATTCCGATTTTCAAATAAATGCAACTATTTTAGGTTTTAATGTTTCATATGGCCATTTTTGATATAGTTGTGGATGAATAACTCTCTCCTTGACCAATTGAAATAATCCCGACGAAAAATGGACGATTTTTACGAGAGATATGCCAGGGTCTTCGTTTTGTACATTTGGACTTGAAAAACGCCCAAAATTAGTAGGTTTTTCTTAAATTACTCCAAAAATATACGTCCAAATTTTGTTTTTGGCACGGAATTGACTTCCTCCCACTATTCGTCACAAAATGAACCAATACCGAAAATGAATAGTCCTTAAATACAGGAGATATCAAGGGTCTTCGTTTTGTACTTTTGACTTTGACAGATACGGTAAGCCGCTGGCGTTCGTTCGGATTCCGATTCTCAAATAAACGTAACTATTTTAGGTTTTAATGTTTCATATGGCCATTTTTGATATAGTTGTGGATGAATAACTCTCTCCTTGACCAATTGAAATAATCGCGACGAAAAATGGACGATTTTTACGAGATATATGCCAGGGTCTTCGTTTTGTACATTTGGACTTGAAAAACGCCCAAAATTAGTAGGTTTTTCTTAATTACTCCAAAAATATACGTCCAAATTTTGTTTTTGGTACGGAATTGACTTCCTCCCACTATTCGTCACAAAATGAACCAATACCGACAATGAATGATCCTTAAATACCGGAGATATCATGGGTCTTCGTTTTGTACTTTTGACCTTACAGATACGGTAAGCCGATGGCATTCGTTTCTGATTCCCATTCTCAAATAAACGTAACTATTTTAGGTTTTAATGTTTCATATGGCCATTTTTGATATATATTTGTGGGTGAATAACTCTCTCCTTAACCAATTGAAATAATCCCGACGAAAAATGGACGATTTTTACGAGAGATATGCCAGGGTCTTCGTTTTGTACATTTGGACTTGAAAAACGCCCAAAATTAGTAGGTTTTTCTTAAATTACTCCAAAAATATACGTCCAAATTTTGTTTTTGGTACGGAATTGACTTCCTCCCACTATTCGTCACAAAATAAACCAATACCGACAATGAAGTGCCCTTAAATACAGGAGATATCAAGGGTCTTCGTTTTGTACTTTTGACTTTGACAGACTCGGATACGGTACTTGCCGCTGGCATTAGTTTCGGATTCCGATTTTCAAATAAATGCAACTATTTTAGGTTTTAATGTTTCATATGGCCATTTTTGATATAGTTGTGGATGAATAACTCTCTCCTTGACCAATTGAAATAATCCCGACGAAAAATGGACGATTTTTACGAGAGATATGCCAGGGTCTTCGTTTTGTACATTTGGACTTGAAAAACGCCCAAAATTAGTAGGTTTTTCTTAAATTACTCCAAAAATATACGTCCAAATTTTGTTTTTGGCACGGAATTGACTTCCTCCCACTATTCGTCACAAATGAACCAATACCGAAAATGAATAGTCCTTAAATACAGGAGATATCAAGGGTCTTCGTTTTGTACTTTAGACTTTGACAGATACGGTAAGCCGCTGGCGTTCGTTCGGATTCCGATTCTCAAATAAACGTAACTATTTTAGGTTTTAATGTTTCATATGGCCATTTTTGATATAGTTGTGGATGAATAACTCTCTCCTTGACCAATTGAAATAATCCCGACGAAAAATGGACGATTTTTACGAGATATATGCCAGGGTCTTCGTTTTGTACATTTGGACTTGAAAAACGCCCAAAATTAGTAGGTTTTTCTTAAATTACTCCAAAAATATACGTCCAAATTTTGTTTTTGGTACGGAATTGACTTCCTCCCACTATTCGTCACAAAATGAACCAATACCGACAATGAATAGTTCTTAAATACCGGAGATATCAAGGGTCTTCGTTTTGTACTTTTGACTTTGACAGATACGGTAAGCCGATGGCATTCGATGTTCGGAAGCTGAATTTAGGTGGGCCACCGGAATTCAAACTTTTACTTTTTGAGGACATGTTTTTATCGATATCTCGCGATCCGCGCGCAGTCGCAACGTCAAATATCGACCGTTGGCATTAAAAAATACGTTTTTAAAAATGTTACAAGTGGGAGTGCCTCTTTAAGTAGCACATAGTGGATAAATCGAATGGTCGTACTGCAATTTGTTTCATGCATCAAAATTGACTAATGTTTACTCTAACATTGTATTGTGGATATATTGAAATGGCTTGAGTGGTTACACAAATTCGTGTTTTGTATTGTTATTGCCAAGTACGTGACCTAAACAACTGTGTGTGTTTCTTGTAACATGTCTCCGAGAATTTGGTTAGGTAGGACGACGATTGTTTTTGTTGATAACACGATTGGAACTAATTTGAGATAATTGGATTTTCATATTTTTCAAATTTGTCAAAAATTGTACGTGCCCTATAGCGGAATGATGCAATATTACAAATTACTCATAAAAACAAATGCATTTGTCACTTAAAAAGACAAGCGACCTAACGGAAGATATAGCTACGCTGTGTTTATGTAGAGAATAACTATTTTTGACACATGTTGATGAAGAAGGTGGAAATCTTTGATAGCTCAATTCAGTAGCCGGAAAAAAGTGGCTAAAATAGCTGCAAAAATACACAATTTCATCATAATTTGAATATATCTCATCAGATCATCCTTAGGAACATGTCAACCAAAGCTATCTGACGAGTAGTTTTTTGAGAAAAAAATTTTCTGACCAAAAATGGTAAAGATTGCCCCAAAAATAAACATTGCAGATTTCACCATAATTTCAATATATCATATATTACAATAGCCCCTTGGAAACTGTATACCAAATATCAAAGATATCGACTTGCAGTTTTTGAGAAACAAATCTTTGCAGTTTTGAGAAACAAATCTTTGCAGTTTTTGAGAAACAAATCTTTGGACCAAAAATGGCAAAATTGGCCCGAAAAATACAAAATTACAGATTTCATCAGAAATTAGTTGATCTGTAGGAACCTCTATACCAATTTCAAAGCTATCAAACCAGTACTTTTTGAGAACACAATTTTTTACCTAAAATGGCAAAATGCCTTAAAATGCAAATTTGAATATTTCTGCACAATTTGAACAAATCTGAAGTAGATCATCCGTAGGGAAATAGCAAAGCTAACTGACAGGTAGTTTTGAAGAAGAAGATTTTTAAATATTTTTTACCAAAAACGACAAAAATTGCCTTAAAATACAAATATGCAAATTTCACCACGATTTGAACAAATCTGACTGGAGTCACCCTAAGTAAACTGCATATTAAATTGCAAAGCAATCGGACAAGTGGTTTCAGAGAAGAAGATTGTTTTACCAAAAACTGGAAAAAATGCCCCTAAAATGCAAATACGCAAATTTCACTACGATTTGAACAAACTTAAGTGAAGTAACCCCAAGTGAACTGCATATAAAATTTCAAAGCAATCGGACTTGCGGTTTCAGAGGAGAAGGCAATTGTTGACGGATGACGGACGACGACGGAAAATCAACCTATTTGATAAACTCCGCGTCGCTGACAGCGTAGCTAAAAAGTAGATGAGCTTACATTACAGATCAAATAGACATTACTTCACCATCCAATTATCCAAATTAGTTCCAATCGTGTTTGATTTTATTTTGTGTGTAAAACCCCATACAAGATATACAACGCGGAAATTACATAAAATTTAGTAAAATTTGCTCTGAATTTGAAAGTGACAAATTTTTGGGCTGACGATATTTTTGGGACAGTTGATTACCCAAAATTTGATATCCAGACACTTGTTTTGGTGCTAAATGTTTCAGGCGCTGTGCAAGACCCGGACGATCGTTGTAGTGCGGTTGTAGTGCTACAAATGAGAAGTTCAGTGACTAAGCAAGTGTTTGTAAGCTTCAATATTGAACGTAGATAATCATCTCACAGATAAAGTTATATTGTTTCGCACTACAATGTAAAACGTACTATTTTACTCAGTCTCAACACGCATCAAATTGGCATTTGTTATAAGCGATAAGGAGAATCACAGTTACTTATACGGCGATGTCAGGATGGCTTTAATAGCCATCCTGACATCGCCGTATAATGCACATCACCAAGTTAGGGTCTGTCGTACTACCAATGCTATTACTTATTAAGCAACATGTACACATGTACCTTGTGTAAAAATGTTTCAACAGTATCATAAACCGATGACCCTCGCTGTAATTGTTCTAAGCAATTGTTTTCCTTCGTTAGATAATACCGATCACAATACAGTAGTTATCTTGAAGTTTGAATCGCTACAAATTTGATGTTTTACCATTACAAAGGACTATGTAAGATCAGCGTAAAGTTGACAGTTCATTTTGTTTTTAAAAAAAAACGTTCAAAGTGCATTAAGCTTTATATATATATATATATATATATATATATATATATATATATATATATATATATATATATATATATATATATATATATATATATCTGTGCTAACAATTGAAATAGTACGTTAAAAATTGAACTGAATGAGTGGCTATTTTGAAATATGTTGTAATTAGCTTGACGTTTTCCACTGGCTTATGTCCAGTTTTCCGATTGGCTTATGTCCAGTTTTCCCATCGGCCTATGTCCAGTTTTCCGATTGGCTGATGTACTTATATTCTGATGAGATTCGAGCATTGTTTTGAGTTGTACCATTTTGTTGAAGGTATATCAGTAAAGCAAAGTTGTATTTAATCAGTAGGGAGATGCTTAATTTTGTTAGTGATAAACATTAGTTTGTAGGTGGAGATAGAGGCACGTACAAATACTGTAAGCTTTGATTATCTAGGGTTGAATTTAAAATGTCATTTAAAAAGGGCCTAACACAGTGAGGACTTTGACACCTGTACCAGAATTTGGAATGGGCCAGAGCAAATATGGCGTCCAGTGATTGCACTTGAGCAGCGATACTAACTACTTATTCTTACTGCCTCATGCAATTCATTTTCTAAGTATCTTTCTTCGTGATTCATATTTGAAAGACATTCTGTGTGTGTCTCTAGATTAGTTGAGCAAATATTAATGTGATTGAGGGTGGGAGACAGTTTTACTGGCAAGATCGATTGCTACGGCCATGGAAGTATTATACTTCCATGCTACAGCTGTATACAGCTGTACTGCGTGAGGGCGCCCTCAAGGAATCCATCAGATTTTGAAATGGAAAGTTTTACTTGTTGGTGTACAAGTCTAATTAGTACGCATAACACCAAAATAAAAATATCAAAAACTATAGAAGCTGATAAAAAGGATCTTCAGACTGATTAAATAACGGTAGTCAGAAGGTTTGACAAACTTTACAAATATAAATAAGGGAGCCTTCAGTAATTATAGGGGGCTGGGCCGGAAAAATTGGGGGCAGGGTCACTTTTTAGAAAACAATTCAAGGGGGAGGGTCACTTTTTATGAATCTATCTTGGGGGGAGGGTCACTTACGACAGAAGCTGATTTTATGGCCAAACTTTGATTGTCCATGTGATATTTCCTGAATAGCAAATCACCAACAAAATACATGCACATTATAGACCGCTCAAAAAAATCATAGTTTCATCATAGACCACAATGCATAGTGAATCGACATTACAGTTAAATTCCAAAATCAAATGTGTTGCACAACCATAGACCACTCTAGTCTAGTCAAGAAAATTAATATCAATAATCAAGCATACATATATGCACAGATTAATCTAATTTTGTACTAACAAAAAAAACATTCACAGTTTCATCATAGACCACAATGCATATTGAATCAACATTTCAGTGAATTTCCAAAATCAAATTTCTTGCACAACCATTGACTTGTAACCACTCTAGTATAATCAAGAAAATTTATATCAATAATCAAGAGTACACAAATGTAAAGATTTACCTATTTTTGTATTGGAAAAAACTATTGATAATTTCTTCATAGACACCATGAATAGTGGTGTGCGCGAAATTCCCCAAGGCCAAACTCTCCCTGTAATTACTGAAAGCTCCATAAGTTATTGAAGTTAAGTTACTTTTTTCAATATTACAACAGATATATATATATATATACATAATCTATCTATCTATCTATCTATCTATCTACCTCTCCATCTATCTCTATCTGTCTGCATGTCTGTATGTATGTATGTATGTATGTATGTATGTATACATGTACGTATGTATGTATGTATGTATGTATGTATGTATGTATGTATGTATGTATTGTATGTATGTATGTATGTATGTATGTATGTATGTATGTATGTATGTATGTATGTATGTATGTATGTATGTATGTATGTATGTATGTATGGTATGTATGTATGCATGTATGTATCTTAAATAATATAAATAAATATTTATTTAACTCTTCGATATTCATTTATGCATTTATTATTAAAAATGTAGTAAAAAATGCCTAACAACAAATAAAACAAATATAATTCAGTGAATTTTAGATTCGTAATCTGTAATCAACGCTAGATCATGCTTTCGTACCTGTCAAAGTCAAAAGTACAAAACGAAGACCCTTGATATCTCCGTATTTAAGGGCAATTCATTGTCGGTATTGGTTTATTTTGTGACGAATAGTGGGAGGAAGTCAATTCCGTGCCAAAAACAAAATTTGGACGTATATTTTTGGAGTAATTTAAGAAAAACCTACTAATTTTGGGCGTTTTTCAAGTCCAAATGTACAAAACGAAGACCCTGGCATATCTCTCGTAAAAATCGTCCATTTTTCGTCGGGATTATTTCATTTGGTCAAGAGAGAGTTATTCATCCACAACTATATCAAAATGGCCATATGAAACATTAAAACCTAAATAGTTACGTTTATTTAAGAATCGGAATCCGAACGAACGCCAGCGGCTTACCGTATCTGTCAAAGTCAAAAGTACAAAACGAAGACCCTTGATATCTCCTGTATTTAAGGACTATTCATTTTCGGTATTGGTTTATTTTGTGACGAATAGTGGGAGGAAGTCAATTCCGTACCAAAAACAAAATTTGGATGTATATTTTTGGAGTAATTTAAGAAAAACCTACTAATTTTGGGCGTTTTTCAAGTCCAAATGTACAAAACGAAGACCCTGGCATATCTCTCGTAAAAATCGTCCATTTTTCGTCGGGATTATTTCAATTGGTCAAGGAGAGAGTTATTCATCCACAACTATATCAAAAATGGCCATATGAAACATTAAAACCTAAAATAGTTACGTTTATTTAAGAATCGGAATCCGAACGAACGCCAGCGGCTTACCGTATCTGTCAAAGTCAAAAGTACAAAACGAAGACCCTTGATATCTCCTGTATTTAAGGACTATTCATTGTCGGTATTGGTTTATTTTGTGACGAATAGTGGGAGGAAGTCAATTCCGTGCCAAAAACAAAATTTGGACGTATATTTTTGGAGTAATTTAAGAAAAACCTACTAATTTTGGGCGTTTTTCAAGTCCAAATCTACAAAACGAAGACCCTGGCATATCTCTCGTAAAAATCGTCCATTTTTCGTCGCGATTATTTCATTTCGTCAAGGAGAGAGTTATTCATCCACAACTATATCAAAAATGGCTATGAAACATTAAAACTTAAAGTAGTTGCGCCTATTTGAGAATTACAATCCGAAACCAATACTAGCGGCTTGCCGTATCTGTCAAAGTCAAAAGTACAAATCAAAGAACTGTGATATCTCCGGTATTTAAGGGCCATATTTCGCCGTATTTCGGTTGAACTTCGTGTATTGTGTTTGAAATGTTAGCCGCCATCGTTATCAAGTCGCGCAGGCGAGTGTTTCAGTTTGATTCCGATGTGATGGTAATTGGCGTGTATTATGTCTGAAACAGCGTAATTACTGCGTACTAAATACAATAACGTTCGATCCGTCCTTGCCGGTTAGAGTGCATCGTGCCTTTAATCCAAATTCAGGGGTCTTCGGTCTTCGGTCTTCGATCTTCGGTCTTCGTTTTGTATACCCTTGTCTAAGTAAACACCTAAGGTGATAAAATCTCCAATATCCAATGAGATAGTACCTTGATGTCGTCATAGCTGACAGAAAGTGCCTATATGAGTCTGCCTTTCGACAAATACTGATCATATCGCTGCTGGCAAGACATTGAAGAACACCAACTGGCCATGGCTCACAGGTAAGTCTCTCTCTCTCTCTCTCTCTCTCTCTCTCTCTCTGAGGGAAATTGGACAGCATAACCACAGAAGTTGTCGTTTTTCACCGTCTCACCGTCTACACGGATGGGACATCTTGACATTGCAACAATAAGGTTCTAGTCTCAGCCGAGCCGGTGATTACCGTAAACCCTTTCTGCGCCGAAGTCAATTTTTGCCGCCTTTATAAATATGCCCCGGTCATTTTGTTTTCAACTTTTTGCCAAAATTTTGATAAAAAACTGAAGCCGATGAAATGTGATGTCCATTTGGTCCAAGAATATTAAAAATTTGCAGAAAAATCCATAGGAATTTGTAAAATGTTACACTAAAATTTGACGAGAAAAATTACATCATTTCAAATATCAAGTCAATTTATGGCCATTTCAAATAATTTTTAAAACGGTGATGGCGTCCAAACGGTAGACTGCAGTAATTTCTGTAGTCTTTGAGTAGATTAGAATGCTCGATATTGTCAAGAATAATAATCAAGTCAATGTTCTGTCTTATTTACAGGGCTCTCAGAGTTATCATCGGCATTGCCGTCGTCCTCATGTACTCACAGCAAGTAACTGCTCAAGGTAAGTGCGTGCTACTTTTAAATGTTCTTTTCACCACAACGGCTCCATCGTACTACAGTGACGGACAAGAACAGCTGACCCGTCGTTGCAAAGCTGAGAAAAAATCTCTCTACTACAGACTGTAAAGTTTTATAAAAATTTGACCAAAAATTGGCATTATTTGGTGATAAATAAGCTACTGTAAATTTACTGTGGTCAAATCTTGATTTCCAGGAACCGTGCCTATCAGGGAAAACCATCAAAAGCAGTAATTTTCGATGTACTAACCATTTATGTCGGTCGCCAGCTCCACCGTACTGAACCATGTTGGTAATCTTTACATTCAAAAACTACCGAGTCCTAAAAATAAAGGGCGTTATTACAAGCCTCGTATATCAAACGTCGCGCACTCCATAGGATTCAATGGTAACCCATTGATGACGTCGCGGGCTACATAGTTACCATCTGACTGAAGTGAACCGGAACTATTTTCAACTTGACAACTTCGGGATTTAAAAATGATAAAATGATATGTTTGCATTGGAAATTCAGATCTGTTTTTACCAAATAATTCACAGTGATTTAAATATATCAATGCGCCATTCGATGATAAAAATCATTCTATTTTTGCAATAGATTTTCGTCTAACATGAAAATAAAACATGTAATTGTAATTTGTATGTAATCCTAACAAATTAAAGAAAAAGTATGTAAGAGAGGCATGTAATAAAATATTGTAGCCCAAACAAGGGATTGTACCCTCGAGGAAGGAGACCATTTGTCCTCCTTACGTCGGGCAAACGCGTAACGATCACCTACCCTCGGACACATAGTCCCTCTTTTGGCTATTATACATAAAATCTAGTCACAAAGTTTCGAACGCGCTGCAATGTACAAGCCTATAGCTCAAAACAATAAATTATTCATGACGTAACCGACTGAGGTTTACTGAAGGTCATCCCTACTATGCCTATAGAGACATAACCCGGACTGGTTAGCCTAATGTCATAATCTTCCAAATTGGCGAAAAAATTTATATTTCATGCTCTTGATACATTGGCGTCTTGGGTGCGACAAAATATCCGCGCAATTCCACTCGATTTGGACGATAACAATTCTGGCGCCACGAAGTACCAGCACGGAATCGACAAACATGAACATTACCCAGTAAAGTATCCTTCTCATTGAGGTATTCTGCGTACTACCCCCATGTTGTATTGTATTTCAACCACTTGTAATATTGAAGTGTCTAATATCGTTTTATTTTCGGCACGGCGTGGCTTTGAACCATTAGAATTGTAGCTAGCCACACACGGGCAAGTGATAATTTGTACTTTTGTATCTTTCCTGACGTCGGTAGAATCAAAGTATTGTATGTCATCTCATTGTATTCTTTATGGCGTCGGTATCCGACATAGCCAAAATACTGTATAAATGGACACATACACTCATCCAGGCAGACTGACTCAAGCAGGCACACACTCAAAGGCACACTCACAGACTGATGTATCAGTGGCTAGGCCGTTAGGCCTAGCCATGTTTCGTATTCAATAAACAAGTTCAAGTTCTACTTTGTCAGTTCCAGAATGTTCTTTAATGACACGACATGGTGGAGAATCCGGGTTTTATTTGACTGAGATATGGGCTAAATAGTTTGTGTTTCAGGTTCCATTTTCTAGAGAATCGTCGACACTCACTTGATGTTAATCTTGGATCATTGTCACTTTTTACTTCAATTGGTATGTTATGTCTTCTTGAGGAAATGGTAGTTGATGGTGAAGAGATTTGTAGCGATTACTTGCCATGGGACGTTTGGTACCGGTGTTGGTATCATTGGCTCTTTCTGTATTGATTTACTTTTTTCAGACATTATGTGCTGCATTGTGATACCATATCTTTTATGTGTGTATTCATACCTGGGCAGAAGTATGGTAAAGTGCTCCCCCTGACACTGAATTAGTTAATTGTCCGCAAAATTTATACAGACATAGAAAAACACATTGGGAGCTAAAACTTATTTCTCATCAACCTTTCAAATCTCAAGCTCAAGTTAGGCATGCCAAGAATAGAAATGTCAAAATCTGCTACTACTTCATTTACTGGGTAACCAAAGCACTCCGCATGACAGTGATATAAAGGATCCACCCATATTGGATAAACATTAGACAGGGCAAATAAGGAAAGCGACAAAACAAACTATTTCTTGCACTTTGGATTGACATTGGGTCCCTCAGGGTCATTAAACTCAAAAGTACACTGGAGTAAAAGAGTTTTAGGCATGCAAGGCTTTGCTGTTTTTTGCTCCCGATTAAAATTGGGAAGATGCCCGATTGTTTGGTAGCTAATTGTCTTCTAGAAAGAATATAACACTCTTAGTTTTTTGACTGCATTAAATCTTACCTGCCAGTAGAGGCTTTTCATCCAAAACTTGACCTGTTTGGTGTCTGTATATCGGGAAAAAAGTCAGTTATAGGCTTGAATATAAGCCAAATCTAAAAAGTAAGTACATTTATTTGAATTTCGAGATAAAAACGGGGAAATTCGGCCATTTTGGCACTTTTTGTCCACTCTGGCGGATTTTTTTATTCTTGGGTTACTCAAAAACGCCCTCACATGGCCCAGTACTCGCCTCTTCTTCCTTGGGACGGACAACATTTTATGACGCTTACCCCTAACCTCACTTTACACATCCGTAGGAGTATGAAACGGTTTTTATCACGCATCTCTCACATGTTAATTTCAGTTAAACAAGAATTTCAGCATGTCGGAAAACTCAAACTCACGTCTTATAGTCTTTTTTCTTGACAATGCTCCTGTTCTTCATCGTTTGTTCGTAAAAATTGTTCGTCCGATTTTATAATACAACACAGTTATTTTTAATTCTATCTCAAGGTACCAAGAAATGAGAATTGAATCAATTCAAAAACGCTTTCTCCGTTTTCTACATGTCAAACGTGGCTTTCATAAGGACAGCAGTGTATGGTGTAATTGTGACTATGACTTCCTCTGAATTTTTACAATATTCCACATTTGCTTGCTCGTAGGGATATTTTTGATTGTGGATTCCTACGTAGATGCCTTTTGTCACATTTTAATTGTATTTAATTTAATTTAATTCTTCTTTAAAGTTCCTCTCTTGAGTGCCAGACGAAGGGACCTAATTTTTAGCTTACGTGTTCACACGCGTGAGCTAATGTCATAGCGATGTCTGTCTGTCTGTCTCTTTATACGATAACTCAAAAACACCTGAACAGATTCAAGCCAGATTATGTAGACAGGTACCATATGCTACTTGCAAGGACTGATTAGATTTTGGTTAGTGTAGCTTGCATATAAATGAAGTTATGCAATATTATTTTTTTCATATAATGGTTTCCCTCTGCCGATTCAATGCAACTTTACAAAACAAACATCTTTGCGGTCTTGTCTGTGTGATTTTTAATCTTTCTGTCGTATATTTCTTTTTTGTAGTTTCTTCATTTTCAATTTTATATTTCATTTTTTTTACTTGTCTCTAAGTGGCTGCCAGCCGGCGCTGTTGACGAGAATAAAATATAATAAAAATAAAAAATAAAATATGGAAACTATATGAGTTACTCATCACTTTGTATATCTATGACGCGTTCTGACGTAGAATGGCGTATAAGGGAAAACATGGCTAGCTACAATGAAGCAACTTAGGGGTATTTTAAATAACACCGACGACCGCTAAGAAAAACGTCGGTGGGGCGACTTCGAACTCTCTAAGGTCGAAGCCAATTATGATTAATTTTTAGGTAGCCTCGTCCCGGGACCGTAACACTCACAGCCTCGAACCCGCCCATTCAAACTACAATAAAAGAAGTTTATTGTTCACAATATGTGAGTTCGAAAATTGTGGACACGAAAGTTGAAAAGATTTTGAGCCAAAAATGGAAGTTACTAGTAGTAAAAAACTGGGAGTTTAATAAGTCTAAAATTGGCGTTCAAAAGTTGAAAAATGCAACTACGAGTCCAAAATTTGAGTCTTTATATATGTGTAGATGCATATTACATATTTCACGAATATGTAAGTATATGTTTTCACATGTTCATGCTTTTAGTGTTATTTTGATCACGAACACAGAACGTCAATAAGAATTACGTTTGGTAATTTTTTTTGCATTGACAGTTGTAACAATTCTAACATTCGAGGTCGACGGTCCTGATCAGCTTACTTACAGACCGCTCATCCCGGAAACTATAACATTTTCCCTTCAGTTGGAAGAAACACAAGACGTAGAGGACTCACTGACCGCCGTACAGTTGTTTTTCGCCGAGTCATTAGACTGTAAGCAAGCCGGGATTAAATCCGAACCAGCTGAAGCCCTCCCTCTTGATGATCCTTTCCCCATATCGGTTGATAATGATGACACCACAACACGCGATTTTACAGCAACCTTAGAACCAGACCAAGGAAGATGTGATGACTACTTATATTTATGTGTTGCTATCACGGTGGCTTCGGACCCAGGAAATCCAGGCGATCATGACGACGGTATCCCGTTAAACCCTCAGTACGGCGGTGAGCTGAACTGTACAGGTAATACTCGCATGTGTGATTGCAGACCATTGTAGAAGTGCGTTAAACTTCAGTTCAGACTACTATTTAAAGCGGCACTTTTCAATCCCTGGTTCTCGCATTAGTGGAGTTCTCCTCCCAGTCAAACACATGGCCAGTATGATGTTTGATTTCTATAACATTAATTACACAAACTCTTCTCAATCTTTTGTCACATATTGCTAATCCTGCAAACAGAGTTTATGCAAGCTTTTGATTGACGGTCAGTTCAAATAGTCAACGGTCATTGATTCCCCACCACAAACGCTTGAATTTCCTAAAAAATCGTCTTCCAGTCGCGTTAACCTTTGAATATCACCACAGAGTTCGATGGGCAGCAACTTCACGCTGACAGCTTAGCAGTCTGTCTGTGTATTTGCGGCCGGGGAAATCTAAAAAGTTGCCTTTTCTGGAGCGAGTGCCCGTGTGTTGCCTGTTTGGTGTCCACTTACACAATGAACGCCGCCATACCTTGGCGTCCTTTTAAAGGGAGGCTCCGCCTTTAAACAAAAATGAAATCAAACTACTGCAATATGCGAGGTAAATTAGTATTCATTTGAGCAAATTATATTTCATGAGCATTGTTTGGTATTAAAAGTTAATATTATTATTATTCATGAATGCGGAATATTAATCTACGACGCACCTTAGGGACTGGTCACTTTCCTCGGCCTGGGGGTATATAATTTTTTGCGGACATCAAAAAGTGGCTTACCCTCCCATCATTGGAACTTTGAAAAATAGGGTGACTCTGTGAGACAACATAAGTATATATATATATATATATATATATATATATATATATATATATATGTGTGTGTGTGGTGTGTGTGTGTGTTGTGTGTGTGTGTGTGTGTGTGTGTGTGTGTGTGTTTGTGTGTGTGTGTGTGTGTGTGTGTGTGTGTGTGTGTGTGTGTGTGTGTGTGTGTGTGTGTGTGTGTGTGTGAGTACACACTTGGGAAATTACAGTGTTCGATGAGGGAAGCAGAGCGTTATATGATAATGACACAAATTACTTCAAATACAAAGTAATAATATATGTTACTTAAGTTTCATGCACCCTGCAATCATCAGACAGAAGTGAAAGGATTCTAAGCAACACTCTCATTTATATGTCTAGGACGTACAATTCTATTTGTAGGTGGTGTTAGAATTTGATAATTAATATTTGTTTTGGTGGCAACTCCGAGCGTTTGTTTAACAGCGTAGATTTGTCAGCATTGATAATGTGTAGTTTTTCGGATATACAAAGATTACATCGCTTGCTTATGCTAGAGTAACTCGATGCTTTGACAATAATTGACCATGAGATGTCAAATACCTTGTTCTGAGAGACAAGATAAACTTTGATAGTTTAGTGATGTTCTCATACTTTTTGTTACGGAACGATTACATGTGATTAGCAAAGTGCGTCTTGAATGTGTCATTAGTGAAGCCGATGTTAACCTTCTCCTTATTGACTCCCGTTGATAATTTGACCTTGTAAACGACACCTTTGACTTGAAAATCACCTTTTAACAGGCATGTAGACTTTTCCTAGGAATTACAAACGGCTGGTCGGTCGATCGTCACACTGGCTTCCAGTGGTTACTCTCTTATTGTGCGATTTGATTATGCTTGCCACATTCTTTATAGTCCTGTAACTCACTTCAATTCTGTTTCTATTGAAGACCTTGTGAAGTTTGGACCCCCTTGGAAAATGTTTATCAATATCTTGAAGAAATTTCTAATACCGATGCAAGTTTCCACGTTTTCACTGAAAGAAGGATGGAACCACGTGATGTTACGTTTCTTGTTAATGCTTCGCCTCGCTGATTGGTTGGTCTTGGTATATTGAATTTGGTCGGTGTCGTTGAATTGGCATATTGCACTTGACTTCAACGACACCGATCAAATTCAATATGTCTAGGTTTCAAAATGTCACCACCAAAACAAATATAATTTATCCACTTTTACCATCACCTAGTACCACAATATAATGGTCCGTCCAAACCATATAAATAAGAGTGTAGAGCTGAGGATCATTTCACTTCGGACTGTCTGTCTGAAGATTGCAGGATGCATGAAACTTAAGTAACAGATATTATTACTTTGTATTTGAAGTAATTTTGTGTCTTTATTCATAACGCTCTGCTTTAGCATTTTAGCATCGAGCACTGTAATTGCCCACGAGGACATCTGTATACTTTAATATATATATATATATATATATAGATATCTGTGTTTGTGTTATCGCAGCTAATCATGCATTAGAACGTTGAGATGACAAAGCCGTGGTAGATGCATAAAAATGGGTATACTTAAATGCTTGAGAGTAATTAATATATAATATATCGCTTTTGAGTATCTTGCATATAAAAGTGATGTTATTCCTGATTAATGGATATTACTTCTGATGATATATTATGTGCTCTTAGTTGAAGATAATGCATCTCCCAGTGCACCTGTCGTGGATTCCTCCAAAGGTACAGTGACTGTCGTATTTCCAAGATTTGCTCATTATAATTGCAATGTCTATAGAAGGATTATGACTTTCTAGTACTTGAACGCAAGGCTCACCTAGGCCTGTTCCCTTCGCAAGAAATACTGACGGGATAACGTTGTGAATTGTTCTATTACTGGTAACTTAATGAAGCTACGTCTTTAAATAGGATGCGCCTCGAAAATAAGAGACTTAAACTTTCATTCAAAGTTTCCTCAATTTAACTTTCCACCATTATTTCATCAAATCAAGAATAAAAATCAGGGGTCACCGTGCTAAGTTTAGGACAATAGAAAATACATCACCTGACATGTACCAATATTTTAAAATCAAATTGGCCGCAATCCAAACATATAATTTTTGATTTTCGACAAACTAAGACGGTGATTTTTTTACTTCAAGAGCTTTAAAATGAGCTTTAAAACCCTTTAAGCGCCAAAGTCTATTTTCGACGTCCCCTTTATAAAATAAACCCTATCCAATTTTTCCCAGATTTTTGCCAAAATTTTGAGAAAAAACTGTAGAAAATGAATTAAAATGTTTATTTGGTCAAAAATTATCAAAACAATTACATAAAAATTCATAAAAGTTGGTAAAATGTTGCACTAAAATTTTGGCGGGAAAAAATTACAGCGCTCAAAGGGTTAAAATTTTGGAGTCCATTTAATATCTTTCCTCAAGGGAATTCTACTTTAAATCAATTACTTCCAATATTCCTATTTTTGCAAATAAGCACAAAGTTATGGATAATATCTTTTGAAAACTTTTATCTTGCATCCGCGGAGAATTTTTCTGTCTGGCTAATCTCTGATTTGTTTACTTCTAACGCTAATGTTATTTCTATTTCTTTTCTGACAGCTGTTACTCCGGTCACCAATACAACAGACCAAGGTAGATATACACACAACCCTATAATACTTTTCAATAGGTAAAAAATTGAAGAAGACAATTTGTTGTAATAACATAGCTGTCGTTGAGCCAACAAGGCTCTAGTATATGCTACCTTCGCAGACCCGATTCGACGTAGAAAAACACATTTCGCGCATTTCATATGCAAATTATGTTAAAGATTTAGTAGCTTATAAAAGTCAATCAAACCTGGTGAAC